>NC_137833.1:10864157-10966657 GCF_963921795.1 Nannobrachium achirus | reverse complement strand
CTAATCCCAGCTAGATAGATAGATAACCAAGTGAGAGGAAGAGGAGGGTGGGTGGGCTTCTGGTGGTTTCTTTAACTAGGTCAGACCCCCAGCGGGACCCTTTTACTCTTCCTCTGGGTTCAAGACCCCTCGCCTGACCACTTGGCCCTGGAGTCAAATGAGTTTTACAACTACAGATTACAAATAGACCCCCCCGCATCGCTCGTTGTACATCTTCTTTCCTTCCAGTAGTCTAATTGGAATACGGATCCAGTATAAAGTGGGTGTGTGTGTGCGCACGACCCGTGTAAACACTCGTATTACTATTCTGGCAAAGACCAAATGTCGCATTGCGGCGTGTTCTGAGCATATAGACCGGTTATTGTCGCCAAAGAGATTTAGATAGATATAGATAGATACCTTTATTATCTCACAGGGGAAATCCAGTTGCCCAGAGGCAGCACAGCAGTTAAGGTTACAAGTTACAGACTTAAGAAAAAGAAAAAGAGTACTGTAGTATACAGTCCAAAGAGCACGCACAAAAAAAAAAGATAAATAAAACATAAAGTGTCGAAAGCTATTGCAAAAAGAGAAGAAGAATATATACATAAAGTGACCACGAAACATTCAACGCTCATAAGTGACACGTCACACACACAAAAAAGCTATACTCAAGCATAACTTAGCAAACAGTGCCAAACAAAAGAGTGCACATAAAAGTCACTGCTAGTCAATGCAGTCATGCAACACAAGTATCGCACCGCCATATCAACACCGCAATAATACACAGTACAACCAACACAACCCAATAGTGCAGGGCCTGAAAAAAAAGTGACCTAAGTCAGTGCAAATAAGTCAAGAATATATATATACAGTATATTTTTTCCTTTTAAAGCAATAATGGGAGCCACAGCAAGACGCCACAGCAACCCTCTCAGGGAAAAGTACGTTAGAGGTCAGAGTCAGTACAACTTTAGTTCCAGTAGTGCAAGGTAACTTGGTAATTTGGCGTAGAGGGGGGAAAAAAAGGAGGGAACCGAGTATAGACCCCTGGGGGACCCTGTTTGTGAACTATTTTAAGTGGTTTAGTTGGTCAAAGAGAAACAAGTTGTGTTCACTTCTCCTACTTCATATCCTTCATGATCCTACCAGTGTGTACTGTTCTCTTTGTTTTGATTGATTGATTGAATCATTTATTAGAAGTTTGCATTAAGGTACAGTTTCATGACAGTACAGTTCACTGAAACTAAAAGGATACACTCAAGAAAGCACATAGCTTATTTACATTGAGATCCTTTTTTTTTAACTCATATAAGAGTTGTACTGTGTGGAGTGTGTTGTGTAACTGTTAATAAAAGACCTCATTCATGTCTCCATGCAGAAAACCATCCAGACCTCACCTATAGATTACATCAGCTCTGTCCAGATGTTCAACTACACTCATACTGTCTACTCACACAGGTACAGTTCCACTGCTACTAATACTACACACAGGTACTGTACAGTTCATCTATTGCTAATACTACTAATACTACTAATGCTTCATCAGCTCTTTCAAATCATAGACTGTAAAACAATATGGTGTTAAGCTATTGGTTTCTATGCTGCGCAAATGAAACTTTTTTGTCCCTTGTACGGGTGCTGCCATCATTGTAGAAATCAACGTTCATTGGTAGAAATGGTACCATCTCGAATGCTATTGGCTGCTGACAGTCACATGCAACCGCAGGGATACTTGGGAGAATGTGGCGTTGAGCTTGCCAAATAAAGCACACAGAGAAGAACCATCACAAGCCTATGATCACAAGCCCCTCCTACAACATACCCTGCTTTAACATAAAATATAACATAAATTGGCATAGAGGGGAAAAAGAGCAGACCAACAGAGTGAAAGGTCAAGTTTATTAGTTATTGACGGTTCAAGTGGTTAAATATCTGAAAACACAAATTGACATGAATCCAAAATACACGGATGATCGTGCTGTCAAACAATGAAACTATATGGAATCCCTGCTTCATCTCTCTCTCAACTAAGGCAAATCTAGAATGACACCAACCATTGTTTTATCTCCATATTTCATCATTGCTTTTTAGAGCTATTCTACATTTTCACAACACGTGTGTGCACTGGGTAATAGACTGTTACAAAAGCACATTTTCAGCCAGAAGACGTGTCAGTAAAAACAAAGCAAGTTGAGATACCTGATATACAGACAGGCTTTGTTCCACATTCACTAACTTGGCCTGAAAACGTTGAAGACCCCTGAAATAACAGATACTTGCAGCCCATGTTTAACATGGATATACTGTATGTTGTCTCCTCATACAGCTACCTGGGTCTGGGCCTGATGTCTGCCAGGCTGGCGGTACTAGGAGGAGTGGAGGGACAACCTCGTACGTATTCACTTCATCTGCTATCTCTCCTCTCTCTCTCTCTCTCTCTCTCTCTCTCTCTCTCTCCTTTTTAATTTTCCTTTTCAATTTGCGTTCATCTTTGGCCTTTTTAAAAGAGCCCCGGCCTCTGCAGATAAATAAGCCATTATCTAAGCTTTTAATAACACGGCAGCACCAAGATTAATTCCTTGGCCACCAGCTGTTGTGTGGTTTAACCCATGGCCCGAGGTTTAAGACCTTACAGAGGCAGAGAGACGACGCTCTCTCTCTCTCTCTCTCTCTCTCTCTCTCTCTCTCTCTCTCTCTCCCTCTGTGTCCTTCTCTGGCTGTCTCTCTTCCTCACTGTCATCTCTGCTAGGGCTGTCGCGATATGACATTTTACATGACGATTAATTGCCACTCAAATAATTGCGATTAACGATTTAATTGTGTGTTTGTCGTTGACAGTGACATCTCTGTTTGGCTTTTAGGCTTTGACGTTGCACATGGCAGATATGACACATGACCTAAATATACAAAGAAATTACTGACATATTTCTATACATATATTATACTTAAAAAAAAGAAAATGTATTGTGGAAATAGACGATCTACAAGCTCACAACACGTCGCATCGCGAAACGTTGTGAGCTTGTAGATCTGCTATTTTCCACTATTCTTGTAAAAGTTTGAAAATATATGAATATTTTTCAACATGGAAAAGATTGTGACGATTATGACAAAATAATTGCGATTATGTCAAACAATTGCGATTAGACGATGATGTAATAATTGTGACAGGCCTACTCTCTGTATCTGTCTCTCTCTCTCTGTTTCTCTCTCACTCTCTTTTTCTCTATCACTGAGAGAGAGAGAGAGAGAGAGAGACAGAGAGTGAGCGAAAGACAGAGAGAGACAGACATGCAACCTGTTTCTCCTTCTCTCTCCCCATCTATCCATCCATCTATCTACTTTTACTTTATTTCTTTATTTATGGGACACCGCGTATTAATGAACAATGCATGTCAATATGTAAATACACCAGATTTTGCATAAATTACTTCTGCAGTCCCCACAGAAAAACACAAAAACAAGCTTTTTTGTCTCCTATTTTCTTTCCATCTATTTCTCACAGACTCATTGCAATTGTATTTTTATGTCACTGTGTCTCTCTCTGTTACACACACACACACACCGACACACGCGTGCGCGCGCAGATGCACGTACGCATATGTCACTAGATGTCATTCAGTGTCTCACATGAGTTTTCATTAAATGTCTTCATTGAACCACTTTCAATCTGCCGTCCATATTTGGGACACTGAAAATGTTTGCACAAATAACAGGGTATTTTAGCTATTCTTCATAACAATGAAGTATATATAGGGTTTAAGTGATTACGTTGTCAGTCTCATTATTAATGTTGTTCCATTCTCCCTGTTGTATTGTTTCTGAGCAGTAGGGGGCAGCTCTGAGCTGGTCAGTCCCTGTCTGCCTCCTGAATACAGTGGTTCATGGGAACACGCCGACACAGTCTACACTGTCAGAGGACAGAAAGAAGGTACACACACACACACACACACACACACACACACACACACACACACACACACACACACACAGAGTGTGTGTTAATTTGAGACAGACAGTTGGACAGCTAAGAGGGAGACAGTGTAGGAGAGACAGACAGTAGGGTGGCAGTGGTTCAGGGGTAGAGTTACTGTCTTAGAACACAGAGGGTTCCCGAAGTGTTCCCAGTTTGATCCTGGGCTCCCCCAGAGTTAGTGTGGAAGCGTCCTTGAGCAAGACTCTGAACCCCGATCGGTGTATGAATGTTTGTGTGAATGGGTGAATGTGATGCACAATCTCTGTAAAGCGCTATATACTATAAATGGACCATTTACCCTTTACGACAATTATTTTTCAGTAATTTCATGAAGAAATCAAGGAAAGAATCTTAAGAAAATCCATAAATTAGAACACAAATGTTTAGGAAGTGGTGAAAAAGATTTCAACGCGGCACGAAGCGAAGCGTTGTGAGCTTGTAGATCTGCTGTTTTCACTAGCTTGGGTCCCGGGGCAAATGTCTGATTTCTCTTTTGGATCACGAGCTAAAAAGTTTAGGAACCACTGTTATAGATGTGTATTATGTGGTTGTATCATATTGATGTGTGTGTGTATTATGTGGTTACAGGAGAGCCAGGGTATGAGTCGTGTCTTCGGAAGGTGGAGAAAATTCTCTACAGGAAGGTGGTGAAGGCAACAGAGGTGGACGTGGACTTCTACGCCTTCTCCTACTACTACGACCGAGCAGTCGATCTGGAAGTCATAGGTGGAGATTTGTTCTTTTTTTTTTCTTATTGCATTTTGTTCTGACTTTGTTTGGTTTTAATTGGGTTTGGTAATTTAGTTATTATTTTGTGAATTCTTCTTATTATTACATGGTTTATTTGTCATGGGAAGGATTAAAAAAAAGTAGTGTACAATAAAAACCACACCATACTTTTTTTCCACCATACTCATAGTTAAACCTGCCGTAGCTTAAAGTTGTTGTTATCTTGACACACGCACGCAATCTTACTTTACATTTTGTAGATAAATGAAGGTTGGATTTAACTCTACTTCTGTGCTCTCTGTCAGATGAGAATAAATAATTTATTTAACTTTACCTCTGTTCTCTGTCACATGTGAGAAAAAATGATTTATTTAACTTTACCTCTGTTCTCTGTCTCAGATGAGAAGAAAGGAGGAACCATTAAAGTGAGCGACTACATCGATGCTGCCAAACGAGGTGAGATGGCGCCCCCATGTGGTGGATCTCATTTACCTGTCATCACTGACTGCAAAGTTAAAGCTAAAGGACATATTTTATAATATTCTAAAATGAATCTTTTAAAATGAAAAGATCATTAAAATAGTTGGTACTGACATTGAATTGTAATTAAGCTCTCTTGCATTCTATGAGGATTGTATGCTGATAACAGAAGTGCGTTGAGTTTGCAGTGTGTAACAGCGTAGCAGTTAGAGCTGTCACGATTAGGACTTTCTGGAGACGATTAATCGTCATATAAAATAATCGCCATTGACGAATATATCGTCTTTTTTTTCTCCTTCATTTTATGCTACTTATGATAGTAGGCTATGAGCTTTACTCATACTGTACACCTTGATGCAGAAGAGCAATGCTTTTTGAACATCAGTTCAGTGGTGTAAAGTAACTAGTAAGTACATTTATGTGCAAACTTTAGCCCTATTATACAGTGGCTATTTGAAAATAGCCGTTCTACAAGCTCACAACGTGTCGCGATGCGTTGTGAAAATAGCCGATCTACAAGCCCACAACAACGCGTCGCAAGCGATGCGTTGTGAAAATAGCCGACAACTGCAAAAATAGCCGACAACTGAAAATAGCGACAATAGCCGATGTTTATCACAATCCAACATCTATAGCCTACTCTAGTCTAGTCGTCGTCTGTGTGTGATCATTCATCATCCCCCTCCAGAACAGAGCAGCATCGCTAACTCCGCTAAGATAATCTGCAGTAAAGACTCCAGTCCTCTGTGTTGAAACGAAAGTGAAAGCCTTTTTCTGTATCATATCAAAAGGAATATAGTCCCGGGATATGTATGGTACATGTGTCTGTACTCTGTACTTCCGAGCTTGGATCGGTTGAAACAAACTTTTTAAGCATGTTTAGTTAGCCAGCCAGCCTGCCTGTGTGACTGCACTACTTTTTAATTAGATTAATTAAACTTTTAATTAAATTGGATAATTGACGATAATATGAAAAATAATCGCGAATAGACGATTATGTATTAATCGTGACTGCCCTAGTAGCAGTGACTCCAGTGTGTTGTGTTTATGCAGTGTGTCAGTGAGTGCAGTGATCCAGTGTGTTGTGTGTTGTTCAGTGTGTAACAGCGCAGCAGTGACTCCAGTACAGAAACCCTTCCTGTGTCTGGACCTGACCTACATCTCAGTGTTGTGTTAACTTAATACAGTGTGTGTAACTGTGTTGTGTGTTTGCAGTGTGTAACAGTGCAGTGACTCCAGTTTGTTGTGTTTGTTGCAGTGTGTAACATAGCAGTGACTCCAGTACAGAAACCCTTCCTGTGTCTGGATCTGACCTACATCTCAGTGCTGCTACAGGAGCTGGGCTTCCCCACCCACAAAGAGTTCAAGGTCAGACTTTAAACCTGTTATTAATGCTCGAGAAACCTGAGAATTTAATTTATAAAAACAATCCAAAATCAGATCGCTGCTCTGGGGGTTATTAACTCATTTGCTGCTCCAGACATGAAAGGGTTAAATTATGGTGATAGATATGTTGCATAAGCCTGCTCCGTCCGCGGCCAGTCTCTTATTTTGAAGGCCGGAAGTAGATCGAGCTAACTGAACGAATTCCTACTTGACGGAGATTCCCCCGGAAGTACTTGTGGTCCAAATGTAAACAGGGGTGGAAGATGGATCCCTTTATACTTTTGCTATTTTAGCGAGAATCCAATGCCATCCTTGGCATCAAAAGTGTTTTTTGTAGAAAATGGACGCTAAAGATGAGAAAGACCGTTGGCTTCCATGTTATGGGATCACTATTGTGTGCACGTGGATGCGCGATGATGATGAATCGGCGATTCCACACGTGCCAGCACTTTTCAACGGACGGTACGTAGCCATTGCCAGCTTTACTGTATATACAGTAAATAGCCCGCGACATCGGCACTCTAGATACCTTTTAATATTTCACGAGTATTCGCGGGATCGGCTTTAAATGAGTTAAGAAACCTTACCTAGAGGTAGTGCTTCCGTTCTGGACCCGGTAACCCGGAAACCGGATCTGACAAGTAGTTTCTTTGTACCATGTTTCTGTTTGCTTACTCTATAAACACTGTTGAGACTCGGCCGGGAGCGGTAGCTCAGATTAACTTGTGGCAAGCTGCCTGGTGAACCAATCCTGATGTGTTCCAATATGAAGGACAGCCTACAGTCTTTGTATTGGTTCTGCAATGCACTTATTTGGTGTAGACTGAGGGAAGAAAGGAGGAGTGAATCAAGTACGAGCCTTGGGTTGGGTTACCACGGTCAACTAGGGTTTAAGGGGTTTACTCACTGAATTGTTCCCACACAGTTTAGACCCTATGTGTGCTCATGGGTACTGTGTGTGTGTGTGTGTGTGTGTGTGTGTGTGTGTGTGTGTGTGTGTGTGTGTGTGTGTGTGTGTGTGTGTGTGTGTGTGTGTGTGTGTGTGTGTGTGTGTGTGTGTGTGTGTGTGTGTGTTTTCTGTATGTGTGTGTGTTTTCATTATGTGTGTGATTCCAGCTGGCCAGGACCATCAACGACGTTGAGACCAGCTGGGCGCTGGGAGCAACGTTTCACTACATCGAGTCCCTGCGGAACCAGTGAAACTCTGCTAGGCCACACACACACACACACACACACACACACACACACACACACACACACACACACGCACACACACAGCTTTGTTTCAACAGGACTGGACGTAACACTGATTGTCTCCACGTTGTGTTCATGCAACGACGACTGCTCTGAATGTGGATTGGATGGCAGCTAGCGTAGTGGCGTAGGAGCCGTCCAATCAGAAGCCTCTTCACACTCCGTTTCCGTGACGTCCGCAGGTGCGTACGGCCTCAGAGTCTCCGGTTAACAGTACACGCACTCTGACCATGCATCAGCGCTCCTATAGCAATACCTCCTACAGTAACTCTGAATTTCTTGCACATATCAACCAGAGAACGTCTGACGCGTTTTTGTGTGTTTTCATGTCGCGATATCGTTGTTGCTGTCGGGCAGAAACCTTGTGTCGCCATGCTTCAACTTAAATGTTTTATTTTTCTTCATATATTAATGCCAGAGTGTATCTGGGTTTTATCCATTTTGAACCAATGATAAGTAGGCTATTAGACAAGAGCTTGTGACTCTGAATTCATGTGAGCTTGTAGATCAGCTATTTTCAATATTTTTGTGAGTGTCTCTGGGTTTTTATACGTTTTGAACCAATGAAAAGTATTAACAGGAGTTTGTGACTAAATAATATAAATAACTACTGTACATTGGCTCTATCGGAACACAGGTTCTTTTTTGTTTTAATTTCCTAGAAAAGTAACCGTTCATACCAGGTTTCCACCCTTGCAGCGGCGATATTCAAAGTGATTTAGAAGCAGTGAAGATGAAAGTGTTTGCTGTATTATTGTATTACACCACAGTTGGTTCCGACCTGGTGTCAAAATAGACCCTTTACTGGTCTGTAACTCTAGAAAGTACGAATGGAACCAAATGGACCCTTACGGGCATAGATATAAAAAGCTAGATACGTACCTCATCCGCCGCTGCAGTTCATTGGAGGGACGTGTGTAACAACTGGAGGCCGGACGTTCGGAAAAACCACTGACAATCACACGTCTTTTCCGGGACTTATCCATTCAATTCAATAGAGCTTTATTGGCATGTTTCCATCCAGTTCCTGATGTTGCGCGGCTCAGCTGTTCTTAGAGGCTGCGTACGAAAAGACCCGCAATGCAGAATCCCTTGGTCCCCCGATGCATATGCCCCAGAGCTGATGGAGACTTCTACCTATGTCTATGTCTGTAACTCTAGGGAGTACGAATGGAACTAAAGTGTTATACCGTGTGAGATATTGGCCCTGGTGGTGGGCTGTGGTCGCAGCAGGTACGAGGCCGTGTGATCAAAAGTGTCCATTATCTGTATTATCGTTGAATTCTATGATTGTCTTGATGTTGTCAGCTGCAGGGTTTCGGCCGCTCAGCCTCTTCTTTTTTTTTGTTGAAAATACGTTATAATTGTGCAACGATTTGTCTATAAGGTACTTTCTTTGTCACGAGTTCAGACAAACTTACGTAATGTTTCTCCGGTCTGTTTACATCTGTTTCATATTGTAGTCTAGTCGATGAAAACAACGCCATTTTCACGCTATTTTTAAATGTGGTTTGTGGCCTTATATCTGGTTGGAATCCAGTTTGTGACTGGTGTGAAGGTTTTAGTGCTGGTATAAACGCAGCGAGGGTTTTCATATTTGCCCGTTTTATTGTGTTTTGCTACAGTTTGTATGCAGTCCATTAGATATTGCTTTATAACTTGTTTAATGCTTTATTTTGTATCTTTTATGAAGTATCAATGTGAATTGAGCTGTATTCACCCCTAGCCTTTGATCAAGATGTCATAGATACACAAAATGTCAGAATCGAAATCTATAAGTAGTCTTGATCCAAGGTATGTTACCGTCTAGTGCAGGGGTCTTGAGCTGCCAAATCTTTGTGATATAATTTTATTTAATTTTTTACATTAACTACTCGAACCCTAGCTCGCTGTGAGGCGCTATAAGCTTTTGATCGGCTATTTCCCTGACAATGATGTTTAGTGTACAGTAGATGGAAAAAAGACCATACCAAGTACAGAGCCAAAGGTCAAGTTTACTAAGTATTAGCATTTTATAAGTGGTTAAATGTCTGAAAATACACATTAACATGAAAACAACACAACACAACACTGATGATAGTTAATGTCAAACTAGTCTGGGATCACTTCACTTTTCGGGTTTGTAACCGGTCTGGAGCGGAAACCACAAAACGTCATGTTGTAGTACTCAAGGACTACAATTTGGCCGGAACTATCCACCAGAAACAGTTTTAACCCAAAATAATTCCCCTGCGCTCAAGGACATAATTTTATGGCCTACCTAATAAACTCCTTGATGCGGAGTAGTTTCGCTTTTGAAAAATTTGTTTGGTATATGCATGTTTTAGTCCAACTTTTAGCGACCGGCAAGACCACACTAGGCTACTCGAGCATTTTAATAGGGATTGGGGAAACAAACGGTGGGAACCAAATCAAAGCGACACCGCTTCTTCTAGTGGTTTCCGCGCTTTAGGCGGAAACCAAACGGCCTGTTGTGAACGAACACCAGGCTTTCTCTCTGAAAGCCTGGTAGGCGAGGTTAATGTCAAACAGGTCTATGAAGCCATCTTTGTGATCTGTGAAAAAGTTTAATCTGCAACACAGTTTTATACGATATGTAGTGGGGTCCCTGCTTCACCTCTCTCACAGCTAAGGGGTCCTTGACCTGAAAAACAAAATGTTGAAGACCCCTGCTCTATAGTCACTTAAGTGAGTATTGTGGCTCTTGGCACTGAGCTGTAGGTAACAATGTCCCCTTTTGATTACATCACCGGGAGGGCAGTTAAAACCTAAGCCCTATTTTATCATACTTTTAGCTATTCGGAGATAGCAGCTCACAGTCTGTCACGATTCGATCGTGGGCTTGTAGATCTGCTATTTTCCAAAGAAGTTGGGGGAAAGTTGACCAAAGTAGGGATGCCATGGGGGGAAATGGTGGTTAATCAGCTCTTATAGTCTGGGGTGAAATACCGGTATCTCTTTAAGTAAAGAAGTCGTTCACTCAAAAAATTACTTATTTTCTATCAATTTACACACTCCTCGAAGCCATGAATTCATAGAGTTTATCTTTTGTTTTGTTTTTGTCACTTTCCTAAGGGTACGGTCACACCAGAATAATATTCTATGAGAGTGGTTTCCGCCAATGCATTTCAGTGAGAATGGAGTGCTTTTTCTTTTTTCTTTTTTTTTTTGAAATCTGCCATTTGCAGATTTATCAAAAATTCTGCTCCATTCACATTGAAATGCATTGGCGGAATGCACTCTCATAGGGAGAATATTATTCCGGTGTACCCTAAACCAATCATTTGGTAAGTAATTTTTTGGGTGAACTACTACCTTAAACTCTACCATGAAGTGCCTGTCTGTGTGTGTGTGTGTGTGTGTGTGTGTGTGTGTGTGTGTGTGTGTGTGTGTGTGTGTGTGTGTGTGTGTGTGTGTGTGTGTGTGTGTGTGTGTGTGTGTGTGTGTGTGCACAACTGCACATGCATGTGCGTGCGTGTGTCAGTTATGTCCACAGTGATTGTGTGTACTGTTGTTTGCGTTGATGCCAAGTCAAGCTGAATGTGAGTTTCTCCTTCATGACAGCAGGAGTGATTGTGTTCTGTTCTGATGTTCTATGTTTTTATTTTATTTTTATTGACTCATGAGGTACTGGTGTCGTTTTGAAGCATGACAACTAATGGTACTATACAGTATATTTTAAATAAAAAATGAATGTATTGGGTTATTGTAGTGCTTCTCACTTTGTTTGGCTTCAGTTTTCTCTGATTATCTGACTGAATCTAAGTACATCTCCCTTTCAGTGGTGGAAAGTAACTATAGTACATTTACTCAAGTACTGTTACATTTTGAGGATGTATTTACTTTATTTTATTTTTTGTTTTACTTTACTGGTGTATTTCCAAATGTCTATTATTTAATTTCTACTCGACTACATCTCAGAGGCAAATATTGTACTTTTACTCCAATACAATTATTAGAAAATGTACAGGTTAGCATAATAAGTTGGCAAATGTATTGCTTATCTATTTGATAGCAGTTACACTAGACAGGTTTTGGATTTACTTTAGTTCAAGAGCGATTGATATGAATACTTTATTAGTCAGGAATGTAAACGGTACATGATACAGTCAGTCAGTCATTAAGTCTGTGGCATATTTGCCTTGCCCCTACAGTTGTGTACTCCTTCCGCCTTGTGGATATAGTGACGCTTTAAACAAGTGCTTTTCTTTCTACTGGTAGCTTTATCATCAGGATGAACTGGAGGAACCTGATCAGGTACGTAGAAAACGTCACAAGTCACCTTTATTTACCAATGTTGGATACAAATAACAAATGGAACTGGTTGTTCTGCTTTTGAATGGCATAATGCCGAAACAGTTTAACTGATGGCGTAGGCATAGTAGGCCTACGCTAGCTAACATTAAACCAACAAAACCAACGAACATGTAACAGGTATAGTTCCGAGGAACTGATTCTGATTGGTTGAAATAGCTATCTACTTATTATATTGAGCATTATGGAACGGTCTCATCAAACAAATAAATCAGCTGCGCTGGTCGCAAAAACAATACATAGCTAGTGGCTAGCATATAGCTAGTGGCTAGCATAGCTAGCGGCTAGCGGCCTTTTTTGCATTCTTAAGAATATCTTAATTACACACTCGAGGGTGTCTTATTGTCAATTCCATCACTTCTGTGCTGGCAACAAAATCCACTGCCAAGGGCTGTTGGCAGCGCAGAACATTCCAGAGCAATGGAGTGAGTGCAAGCAGGTCGAACGGGCTTCCGGAGTGATGGCAGATCTAACACGAGGATAGGGTGAGATGGAGGCGGATGATTCGCTGTAGCGACTGCTGTAGCGACCGCTGAAGGGAACAGACGAAAGAAAAAGACACACAAGTGTAATTTTGCTTAACTATGTTATCACAACAGTTTATTTTGATAGGCTCTGCCTATCAAGTATAGTCATAGTAATTTGTGAAAGACAGACTAACTAACTAATCACATTAGCAAAAAATGCTAATCCATTAGCATTAGCATTAGGGGGGGGGGGGGGGGCTGAAAAGGTTTGGGAACCCTTGCACTAAAAGATAATTTGCCCAGCTATATACAGGCCCAGGGGCCTGTATATACAGTATTTACATAGTAGCCTATGTATGTTCATTAAGTGTTAATATGACATGTAGCCTATGTTCATTATGTGTTTTATGACGTATGTTTCACACCCTGACAGTGTCTGTATTCTGCTCCTACTGCTGTTGAACTCAGGTAAGATCACAAACATTCGATTACAATTAATTAATTATAGTCTAATAATATTGAAAGCATATTCTGTCTCCTCCCCAGTACATAGTCCAGTTCATATTAACATCATAACAGTCTGCAGCACATGTTCCAGACTCATGTGTTAAAGATGGTGTTAAGTCGGTGGCACCGATAGCAGAGTGGTTATGCATGATGCCTGACAGTGAGTCCTGGGTTCCGACCCTGTCAGTGGAGAGTGTTGGGTGGGAGGAGTAGGATGGAGCCTGTATGTCCTCCCAGTGGGTATAAATAGAGAACGGACAGCCCCGCCCCCAGCTACTATTTCAATGCAAGTGCTCAGTGGCATAGAAGCATGCGGAAGTAGCTAATCCAGGTGAAATTGGCGCGTGATTCCTAAACCCACCAGGCTTGAGTTAAGACCCGCCTCGCAGAAACGCGAGGACTTCCAGGAGTGGCTGAAATCCCTGCCTGACACATGGAGGGTGGATAAAGTCAGAGGCATGAAGACTTCTTGTAGGCAGCGTGAAACTGGCGAATATAGTACTTCCGGTGTAGGAGCTGGCGAATATAAGACCTTCAAAATAAGATGTCAGTAATTAATGTTTGTAAAGACCGTACATTTATTTAAAAGAATACATTTACGATGTGTGTATTTTTAAATTGCTTATAGTGTTGTACTTCAAAGTGCCCTAACACGTTTTTACCGATTTAAATCAGTAAATGGGTACTTAGCCCATTTTCCATACAACTTCTGACCACAATGTGATGATTGCCACAATTAGCACCTTCTGCCAGTGGTGTAAAGTAACTAAGTAGGCCTACATGTAGGCTACTTTATGTAGGCCTACTTAAGTGCAATTTTGAGGTATTTGTACTTTTACTCCACTACAATTTATTTTTAAACTTGAGTTAGGCTAGTTACTTTGCAGATGTTTTATTGCAATACAACTTTAGCCCTATTTAATACCTAGGCTATTTGAAAATAGCAGATCTACAGTGACATGATGTGAGCTTGTAGATCTGCTATTTTTTTACTTTTACTTTTGGTATAAAGTATATTTAAGTATAGTAAAGCGTATATAAGTATATTTTGATGCCAATACTTTCATACTTTTACTCAATTTCATTTTGAATTCCAGACTTCTACTTGTGTTTTCTATATTGCAGTATTGATACTTTTACTTAAGTTAAACATGTGAGTACTTTTTTCCACCACTGCCATCTGTTATCAGATGAATTTCTGACCCTGTTTTGCACTTTATCTGCATGTCTGCCTCTAAGCCAGGTTGCTATGTAAAATTAATGTAAGCAAATAAAGTGATAAAACAACAACAAAATATGCTCCAGATAATAATGGTGGATTGTGCAGGTGAGATACAATACCAGTAATAAATGAAAAGCGTCTATTATTTAACAACATGCTGGGCTCTGAAATTAGCAGATCTACAAATAAAGTGCAATTTTCGGACTCTAGTGGGCGCTGGAGAGCAGGTGGCTCTTCGTGTCGGCACTTTGGACCCATGCAAGCGTTCAGGGAGACCTCCTCTGCCACACCACACTCTCCGCTAAGCGGGAGAGGCGGCATTGCTACTGCTACAGGCCGTCCAGTGCAGCCAGAAGCTCAAAAAGGCCTCAAAAGACGCCATTTTCAGACTCTAGTGGGCGCTGGAGAGCAGGCGGCTCTTCGTGTCGGCACTTTGGACCCATGCAAGCGTTCAGGGAGACCTCCTCTACCACACCACACTCTCCGCTAAGCGGGAGAGGCGGCATTGCTACTGCTACAGGCCGTCCAGTGCAAAAAGGCCTCAAAAGACGCCATTTTCAGACTCTAGTGGGCGCTGGAGAGCAGGCGGCTCTTCGTGTCGGCACTTTGGACCCATGCAAGCGTTCAGGGAGACCTCCTCTGCCACACCACACTCTCCGCTAAGCGGGAGAGGTGTAAAATCAATTTCTGTTGTGCTAGATATACAAACGGTCCCATTTTCAGTGAGGCCACAGTGGCCTTAATGCCCCAGCTGACTGTAACACTTTCTCATCAGTAGACACCTGTGTCTCTTTCTTGTCATGTATTGTCTTTTGTTGAGATTATGAAATCTTAACTCCCGGACCCCATCTTTAGACCAATCCAGTGACTTTGATTGGTGGCAGGGCTGAGCATTGATCAGGTTGTACATACCATAATTTATCTATTTCACTGCAGATTAGGTTATCATCCCTGACCCTTAAATTCAACATAATTCTTTCAATGGACTAAAATTGCGTTTTATTTGATGGCCTTCCTGCCCTGGCATTTGGCCTTTGTGCCCTCAAACAATGGACAACACCAAAGGCCAAGTGTCCTTGCCCCTAAAATGACGAAATTCCAGGCCTGACCCACCCACCCATTATCTCATGAGCAATCACCGTCAGTGTGTGATTCACATTGACATTGGGCGTGTTCACACGTTATGCTAACCAGAACAGTAATGGGCCAAATTGATGAACGAGCGGGCACATTAAGCTATGTCATTAGCATGGCTTTTTTAGAGACAGAAGATAGCTAGGTTCCCTTCAGCCCCATATTAAAGGGTTCATATTTTAGATTGTAATTAGAGAAAAGAAGAGTGTAAAAAATGTTTTCATTTCTATTGTTTTAGAGCTTTCAATGATTTGGATTTCAGTGGGTGGCATAAAAGTGGCTAAATATGTATTTTTAGACACAATAAGCCCATTCCCAAGATGCACATGGCAGATATGACACATAGCCTAAAAGAAATTACTGACATATTTGACAACTTTATACTTAAAAAAAGAACATTGACAGTGGAAATAGACAAGCCACTCGCTCAAAAAGTGACATTTTCAGATTCTAGTCATTTTTGTACACCATACTTCTTTATACGGCTTAGCAGAGAATAAACGAATACAGACGATATGAAGTTTGGAAAAAAAATACCCTTTTATTACTCATTGTTAATAACAGTGTACACTTTCACTGGAAATGAAAACATTACCATTTGGATTACTTTAATAGTTTAGTAATCCCAGTGTTGATCAATTTACTCTGTGTGTGTGGGTGTGGGTGGGTGTGCGTGTGCTAATAATGGCAAACATTATTCAAACACAAATCACACAACACTGTTCAATTAAAGGTGCAACATGCAATGTACCAACTAAGTGCAAACACACTCAAATGTAAAAAGCAATAAATATATGAAGTACAACATGCTTTGTACCACACACACACACACACACACACACACACACACACACACACACACACACACACACACACACACACACAAATTGATCAAAAGATAGATGTAAGTACAATATATAAAGCAAATCCAGCTCAGTCCAAACATCGAATACACGGGTAGTCCTGTGACCTAAATCAAAACCTAAAGGAAGAAATGCAAGGCCAAAAAGAAGTTCCCTGCTGGTGGCTTGGGAACATCAATTAACTTGGGGTCCCTCACAGCCTCCATTGGTGATGTTCTCCTACAACATAGACAAAGAAGACAAAAGAGCTTTTTAGGTAGTTTGTCCAACATACAGTAAAACTCAGTATATGCTTATATGTACTCAGAGCAATAACGTTCTGCTTGACAACTCATACATAACACAATCTCGCTTTTCACGCTCGCTTTTGAAAATGTTGAGGCTCACAGAGGTGTGGTGTGGTAGAGGAGGTCTCTCTGAACGCGTGCGTGTGTCCAAAGTGCCGACACGAAGAGCCGCCTGCTCTCCAGCGCCCACTAGAGTCTGAAAATGGCGTCTTTTGAGGCCTTTTTGAGCGCCTGGCTGCACTGGACGGCCTGTAGCAGTAGCAATGCCGCCTCTCCCGCTTAGCGGAGAGTGTGGTGTGGCAGAGGAGGTCTCCCTGAACGCTTGCATGGGTCCAAAGTGCCGACACGAAGAGCCGCCTGCTCTCCAGCGCCCACTAGAGTCTGAAAATGGCGTCTTTTGAGGCCTTTTTGAGCGCCTGGCTGCACTGGACGGCCTGCAGTAGTTGCAATGCCGCCTCTCCCGCTTAGCGGAGAGTGTGGTGTGGTAGAGGAGGTCTCCCTGAACGCGTGCGTGTGTCCAAAGTGCCGACACGAAGAGCCGCCTGCCGTCCAGCGCCCACTAGAGTCTGAAAATGGCGTCTTTTGAGGCCTTTTTGAGCGCCTGGCTGCACTGGACGGCCTGCAGTAGTTGCAATGCCGCCTCTCCCGCTTAGCGGAGAGTGTGGTGTGGTAGAGGAGGTCTCCCTGAACGCGTGCGTGTGTCCAAAGTGCCGACACGAAGAGCCGCCTGCTCTCCAGCGCCCACTAGAGTCTGAAAATGACGTATTTTGAGGCCTTTTTGAGCGCCTGGCTGCACTGGACGGCCTGCAGTAGTTGCAATGCCGCCTCTCCCGCTTAGCGGAGAGTGTGGTGTGGCAGAGGAGGTCTCCCTGAACGCTTGCATGGGTCCAAAGTGCCGACACGAAGAGTCGCCTGCTCTCCAGCGCCCACTAGAGTCTGAAAATGGCGTCTTTTGAGGCCTTTTTGCACTGGACGGCCTGTAGCAGTAGCAATGCCGCCTCTCCCGCTTAGCGGAGAGTGTGGTGTGGTAGAGGAGGTCTCCCCAAACGCGTGCATGGGTCAAAAGTGCCGACACGAAGAGCCGCCTGCCGTCCAGCGCCCACTAGATTCAGAAAATGGCGCCTTTTGAGGCCTTTTTGAGCGCCTGGCTGCACTGGACGGCCTGCAGTAGTTGCAATGCCGCCTCTCCCGCTTAGCGGAGAGTGTGGTGTGGTAGAGGAGGTCTCCCTGAACGCTTGCATGGGTCCAAAGTGCCGACACGAAGAGTTGTCTCCTGTCCAGTGTCCAATTTGTAAAGGCTATGCACTCTATTGAACAGCATTTCTCCATTTATATATTTTATTATGTTATTAAAACTTTTTTATTTCACCCAAAAATATAATTATCATGTTTAAATGCATAATCTATGTTTTGAATGTGCATATCCTGGGTAAATTAATAGTTTTTCAACATTTTTCAATTGGCTGAGGGGTACTCTTATTCTGAAGAGATTTCCTTATATTCGCCAGCTTATATTCGCCAGTTTCACATAACCCTTCTTGTAGGCTACTTGAGGAAAGCCTGCATTTGCACAATGCACAGCTATTAATTTCTCACTACAGTGCTCAAAATAAACTGTGCTAAAAAAAACTTGAAACTGACTTAATTGTACTGTACTTTAAAGGGAAAACTTTGTAACTTTGCTACAGAGAAAAACGTAGGCCTACTGATAAAGCTATTAATTTGTCACTACTGTGCTCAAAATAAAAACGCTTACTGATTATCAGTTAAATTGTTATGGTTTGGATATGGCTTTGGGCGTATTATGCTGCGTGTATTATTGTAATGGATCAGTAGGGGCAGCACTAACGTTCATGGGCACATAGCTATGTTCCAAAATGTGTTACGTCGAGACGTAATTACGCCACGAACGTCACTCATTGTCCATTGAACCATCTTTGATTGAACCCTGTAGCCCTCAGTGGCGTGCTCTTATGCTCGTGCATGTAGTTCCCCCCTGACTGCTGTTCCAGATTCTCCAGAAAATAAATGAAAGTTTAACTTTTTTAATTACTTTACGGAGGAAAATGAGCTTTTCCACAATATTCAAATGTTTTGATGAGGATCTGTATAGTTATGGATATACTGTCCTGCAAAGCCAAAGTGCAGTAACTACGTTTTTGGACAAAACAACTTATTTGTGTATCCCAAAGGTGAAATTAGCCTTTGTGATTTTGGGGGACAAACAATTACCTCAAGAACAGATATACAATTAAGTGTAATATCACTTATATTTGGCTGACCTGTTGAAACACTTTTAAATCCAGTTCAATCAGTTCCATAGTTACTGCGCTTTGGCTTTGTGTGGCAGTATAGCCTCCTACCTGTACATACATTCTGTTGTTGTGTGTGTGTGTGTGTGTGTGTGTGTGTGTGTGTGTGTGTGTGTGTGTGTGTGCGCGTGTGTGTGTTGGTGTGTGTGTGGGTGGGTGTGGGTGCGTGCAGTGTTCTGTCTAGAGAAGATTGTGTCTGAAGGTGAAGACATCCTGCTGCCCTGTTACACTTCATCAAATATGTTCTGGCCATCAAACGTGTACTGGCGGTGCAACGATGACCATAACGTCCTGGACATCATCCCTGGCAGGCCCGAACTGACCATTGAGGGAGAGCGCTTCAGGAACAGAATTCGTACATTTCCTGATCTCTACTCCCAGGGCAACTTCTCATTTGTTCTGATGAATGCCAGTCTGACTGATGCCGGGCTTTTTGAGTGTTATATCTCCAGAGCGAATTACAGACGACAAGTAAATGTCACTGTACTTAGAGGTTAGTGTGTGTGTGTGTGTGTGTGTGTGTGTGTGTGTGTGTGTGTGTGTGTGTGTGTGTGTGTGTGTGTGTGTGTGTGTGTGTGTGTGTGTGTGTGTGTGTGTGTGTGTGTGTGTGTGTGTGTGTGTTACATTAAAGCACAACAAATAATTATACTAAAGCGGCACTGTAACTTTCCTCTTCTACCCCGGGTTTCGAACCTGGTTTCCTGCATAAACTCTGACAATTTCACCATTGAGCTAATAGAGCCTGCATGATACACCTGGGATAAATTGAATCTTGACCATCCTGTCTCTTTTGGAGAGACATGACAGAATAGCAGGGACAAAATACAACCACCCCAGTTGTATAAGTTATATTGTATTAACATACTCTACCATACAGATTGTATGTTATATTGTATTAACATACTCTACCATACAGATTGTACAACTTATATTGTGTCAACATACTTTATAATACAGATTGTATAAGTTATATTGTATTAACATACTCTACCATACAGATTGGACAAGATTATAGTGCTGCTTTAAAGGCTCATACAGGATAAACACTAAACACTTACCAACAATCACCTTTACATCAAATTAGAATCATATTAAAAGTAGAACAAATATTGTATTCAATTCTAATGATCGATTGGATGATAAAACTTTGTTTACACACTGCTTGTCAGTCAGGTTAAATCATTACATGTATCATTATCACTGTCTTGTTTTCAGTGTTAATTTTGTCGACTAAGACTAAAAGACTACAAGATTTTGATATTTTGTCGATAGACTAAAACTAGACTAAAACAGTCCCAAAAGACTAAGACTAAGACTGTTATTTGTGTTATTCAAAAGACTAAGACTAAGACTAAATCTAAGTCTAAGACTAATAGCTGTAAAAAATGACACTGGCATGTAACTGCAATGAAATTAAAGGCAAATACACATTTCATTTATGGTTTATTTTGACCAAGTAACAGGCAGTAGAAGACAATGACTTGTTCATAATTATGTGGTTATATTAGGCTAAAAAACCTATCCTAAAAGACGAAGACTAAAAGTCTAAGACTAATACCAAAAGACTAAGACTAAGACTAAAATGTTTTGATATTTAGTCGACTAAGACTAGACCAGACAAAAATTATTTCAGAAGACTAAGACAGGACTAAGACTAAATGGTGTGTTATTCAAAAGACTAAGACTAAGACTAAATCAAAATTTGCTGAAAAAATTAACACTGCTTGTTTTGTCTAGTTTTGGCAAAGTGGTGACAAAACTTGCAAAGCATCCCTATGAGAGAGTTGATTAATTGGCCGCCTACCCGTGAATGGACAAGGAACTGGTCGAGCAACCTTTGGTTGGGAGTTGGGCTGTTTTTTTTGTTTTTTTTTTCAGTTTTTTTTTTTTTTCTTTTTTTTTTAGGCGAGACCAAATCACACATGGGCGCGCTGCCACCTGTCCGCCTCCACACTGACTACACAAGCGGTCCCAACTTGACAGAACAGGTGACGCAGAAAGACAAGACTTCCCTGGGCCTGGGCCTGGGCCTGGGCCTGGGCCTCGGCATCCCTCTGCTCCTGGCTGCCCTGGTCTTCTGCTACTGGTGGTTCTGCAGGAAGAGCGTCACCGGAGAGTGAGTACCAATCCTACAACGTCACCATTATGAAATTTCACTTCAATCGCGATTTAATTGTGTGGAAATAGAGCACATAAATTCCCATTGACTTTTTATTGACTTTCGCATCATATAAGAACTGTGTTCCAAAAATAAACACGCGTTTTAACCGCAGTTGAAAAAAACTGACGTTGAGAAAACACTAATGTTACAGTCTCCGAATTATTTACATTTTCACCAGAATCAGTATGCAACATCTCCGAAGTTGGGAGTGAACTTTCAATCAGAAACCCTGTTCTTCCCATATATTCATTTCTTTTATATAAACTACGGCCTTACTTTGCCATACTACAGTGTCACACAAAAGTAGCAAAAATGTCCTGTCTACAAGCTCACAATGTGTGGCAATGCAGCTGTTGCTGTAGAGACTCGAGAGCAGATTGTCTCATTTGGAATTAGCTACAGTAGCCAATACCGACAGACTGATATGTCACATATAAAGTGGAGTTATGTAATGCATTTTATAACAATGTGTGTAGCCATATTACATCATTTCAATGATTTTCATACGGTATAGAACGCCATGTTGAAGGGAAATCACATTTGACCAAGGTGAATCCACTTTGGCTCTGCATTTCTGCTCTGTATGAATCCCCCTCTGTGTGTTTGTGTGCGTGTGCCAGCATACTACTTTAATTATTCTGTAACTGTCATTGACAATTTAATTTTCCCAGTGATATGGACACTGGTTTTATTTGACAGATAGCAGTCCAGGCCTGGAATCGAACCGGGGACTCTTGCACCTCGGGCTCTTTAACTCATTTACTACCGGAATATTTAACCAAACTACTCGTTATATCCTGGTTATTTTCTGTTTTTCTTACCTTTTAATGTGCTTGATAAGCAACATTATGATACATAATTCATGATTTGTGTATGAGGCTCATATGACCATATAATATATATTATGAACTGAACTTACAGTATAGAGACCACATTTTGGTCGGATACTCTAGGCTCAGGCTAATAGATTGCAGGTCATAGTAACTTTGGTTGCCCTGGCTACGAAATCATGATATACTGTATGTCACTAGTGGAAAATTACCAACTACGTGTCACTGTCTTCTTTCTTCCTTGTTATGACCTGGGAACAAATGAATGAGTCCCACGATCTTATACTGTCATAACTGTACTCTTTATATACATGTTCTCTTCCATCTTGGAAGAGAGAGAGAATTAGAAAGCTACCACTAGGATGGTATGCTCACTGTCTGTCTTCCTTGTCTGACTCTCTTAAAATACAGCAATCTAAGATATACGTCCTTTGGCTCTTTGTCTTATTTTAATTATGGATTTATAGATCCATACTTGTTTAACTTTAATTAATTTATTTAACAGTGCTCACAACATGTCCATCATGTTCGATGGGCATGCACGATCTCTAGATCCGCATGCACGTCACCGTACAGATCCAATCACAAAATAATTTATGTCGCCGCGAGTGTTGGCATGCTATAAGCAGAAATGTTGCAGGACATGTGAAAGGATCAGGAAACAGCGAAATGGGTGTTTTCCTGCAAACTCAATGCAGATCCATTTTTTATACACAGTTTCTAACTGTTTCTGGTCAAAATGTTGGATTAAGTGCATTAAAAAATAAATCTGGCAAGGCTCGTCATCGGTACAGACGGCTTTTTTAAAATAGCTAGTCATATCTCGTCATTGGTAGTGAGTGAGTTAACCATTCAGCTATGCCACCCCTAATCACAACTATGGTTCTGCTTAAAACTGGTGGAAACACAAGCCTGTTCGCGGCCAGTTTTGTGACTGCACCAAGGTTCCAAGAATCTAGAATGGAACCAGCTCTAGAAATCAATGTTATTTTGGTGGAAAAGGGAGAGAGTAGACAGAAATCATATAACGAGTGTTAGTGAGGACCAGTTACTATGTCAAGATAGGTTGAAAATGGGTGACGTGTTTCTATAACAAAACCCTTGTTTTTGTGATTTCTTTCAGTCAAACCCACAGAGGAAACGAGTTGCAGCAGCAGCAGCAACCGTGATGTCTCTCCTGATGTGAAAGGAAACAGTCTGTCTATGAGATAACACTACCACAGCTCACTGCTCTGCATCATTCTCTATCTGTATCTTTCTTTAAACACTATCTGAACCATACATGTGGAACTACAGCTACTGCTCCAAAGTGAGTGACACCCACAGCCACAACACTAGAGCATGATCTGGTATCACCAAAAATGTTGTTGTACGAGTGAATCAACGAGTGAGTTTTTTTAATCTAAATTTCGCATCCACTGGGCCAAGCAAAGCGATCTGATCGGCTACTTCTCCCTTTGCGTTTGTTGTCTCTTCTTGGTTCGTGCATCGCTATGATCGGTAAGCCCGAAACTGAAGGTTCTGTGGTGCAAAAACTAAGTGCGATTAAAATGCGTTAATTTTTTTAATCGCGTTAATTTTCTGTAATTAATTAATCGCAATTAATCAGTTAAAGTCCCAGCCTTAAAAATTACACAAACATATTTCATACATCTCGCCTCAATGTGATACATGCAACTCAGCAGAAGGAAATACATTACACAGCTATGCCTTATGCCCCTATCGGCAGAATGACTTGATTTACATATTTAGACTAATATTTAAAACATATTAGAGGTAAAAATGAAGAATAAGAAAGGTAAAGAAGAAGAAGAAAGAAATGCCTCCAATTAAACTCTGCATGGCTAAATGAGATGACGAACTTACAAAATTATAAAATGTTTACTCTAGCTTGGGGAATTCAAGAACATTTCTAAAAGTATGAAGTACTCCTTTGTGTTTCCTGAGTGTTTTAAAGTGGTATATTGTAGGTTTTCACAAAATGTAAGTTTACATTGTCTTGGTGTTTTTTTTTTTGCCTCCCAGTCAACGTGTATATGACAATGAACTTGTGAAGTCATGTCCGGTTTCCCATAAAAGCCATGTTTGTTCTGCATTTTTGCTTGTCACCCTGAAGAAGGCATAATGTGCCAAAACGCATAGGTGCATTCTATAATATTCTTGTTATGCATTTGCCCTGATATGAAGGCTTTTTAACATTCCTCCAAGAGTGCCTTGGTCTAACCTTTTTTCACATCTATTCTGTCACCTTTGCACCACTCTCTTTTTTTCTACTCCTGTGTATAATTCATGTTTTTGCTGAGCTTTAAAAAGACACAAAAGTGTTGATTTGTCTCATGTATGGTGATTTATTTTTGTAACTGTGTTTTGAAAGGTTTCTTTACAAATAAAAGTTGATACTAGTTCAATCCCAATGTTTGTCCATTATGGAAATGTATATTCAAATATGCAAAGTAGCTTGTTGAATATGCACAATAAAAAAGGCGGGTCCTTTTTTTCTTTTTCAGTAATTATGAAGAAATCAAAGAAATTCCATAAATGAGAACACAAATGTTTAAGAAGCAGTGAAAAGCCAGCCAGCCACATACCCACGGATATACCTGTCTATTGGGAGCGCTTTCCCCGCTCCAAAAAGCCTTAAAGACCTAAGTCCGATTTGAAAATTACCCACTGTTTTTCTGGAAAACGTATTACTCAGCCTCTGTAGCAGTTAGAAACAAAATTCCAAAACTATGTGATAGCTTACACCTTTGGCTTTAATATAATTATATATTTATAATACTGTACTACGTACGGTACATATTGTAATACTCTAAAATGTGTTCCCGGCCTGAGGAGGTAATACACTTTAATGTGTACCCGTCCATAATGGGTATTAAACAGCATGTCCTAAGAGTCCATATCGAGGCCAGAGTGTGGAGTCAGGCACACATAGCTCAGCAGGAGTTCCTTGACCCAATGACGAGGATGGCCAGCTGAAACAAATGAGTGTCTCCCAGCAATCATTGAGATGGTCAGATGTCACTGCAAAGCAGACTGTCACATACTGTAGATGTTCTTGCAGATCAGTGGAGCTACCCTCTATGGAATTATGTCAGTGTAGTACTGACTTCCAAAACGATGAAGGCTGTCAAGATACATTGGCTAGTGACAGCAATGATAATATTGAGGATGATGTATAGACGACCGTGTTCTTACTATTGCTACAGGTAAGCTTGACTGTTTCCACTGAGTGTATTTATTGTCTCACTTATGCCACTATTCTCTGCCTGCTGATCTTTTCTACTGTAGCTTGCTATAACCTGTATTTATGTCTGTTTTTGACCCCTGCCTGTATTTGGATTTGACCTATGCCTAACACCCTTGTATTCCAGCCTGTTTGGACAGATCCCCAGTGTTTGCACCAGGACCAGGCCCACAGACCATGACTAGCTTTACCCCTCTTGAGCCAGGCGCCACGCGGACTGCCCACTCAGAGCTCTGACCCATGCTGCCCCTTTGACTACGTCAATCTCCGCCTGGTCCCATTGCTTCCCCCTCACTGAAAGTGTTGGTAGCACTTTATAATGAAGTACCTCAATAAAGGCTAATTAACAGCTAATAAGGCACTTATTAACAATGAATTAACAGCTAATAAGGCACATTAAGTCCTAATAGTGCATTTATAAACCCTTTACTATGAACTTATTATGAGATCAATTAACACTAACAAATCCTTAATAAAATCTTTATTATAACAGTATAAACAATTAATTAAGCCTTTATTAACACTTTATTAGGCAATTTAAAGCCACCTATTCTAAAGTGGGAACACATCGGGTACACCCGCCACTCTGACATGTCGGAAAGGAGACATGTCAGAGTGACGATGTGTTCCCACTTTAGAATAGGTGGCTTTAAATTGCCTAATAAAGTGTTAATAAAGGCTTAATTAATGACTTGTTGTTGTTTATACTGTTATAATAAAGATTTTATTAAGGATTTGTTAGTGTTAATTGATCTCATAATAAGTGCATAGTAAAGGGTTTCTAAATGCACAATTAGGACTCAACGGATATTAAGTTTCCCATAAGGGGACTAATAATTATTAATTAAGTCTTATTAACCATTTATAAATCTAAATAGTATTATAATACATTTATAACTATTAATTAAGAACTTATAAGCACATAACGATTAAGTATCTCATAAATACACTACCCCCCTTATTATTGCCTTATTAAGATGTATAAGCACATATTAAGGTTAATAAGTATCTTATAAGTGTTTAATTAGTTGTTAATTCATTATGATTAACTCTTTAATTACGGTTTAATAATGTTTGAATAAGAGTTAATTAATTGTTAATGTGCCTTATTAGCTGTTAATTAATTGTCAATAAGTGCCTTATTAGCTGTTAATTAGCCTTTATTGAGGTACTTCATTATAAAGTGCTACCAAAGTGGGTGTCTGTGGGTTTTATGAATATTGAAAGAACAAAAAGTATTAACAAGAGCATATGACTAAATAATATCTTCATTGGATCCATTGGAACAGGTTATTGTTTCCATTTTCTGAGAAGTAACTGCTTTGTTCATTCAAGGTTTCCACCCGACAGCAACACCAGTGTGAGAAATTATCTGTCTCTGTCTCTTCAGATAATATATTGATTTCCTTAAAAGGTAACATTTCCTTAAAATGTTACCTTTTGCCCCCAAAATTAAGAATGAAGACCCAAATCTGTGCCATTGATCATTTGTGAATTATTTCTAATTAGCACCATTGGATTTCCTGACCCTAAAAATGTTGATTTAGCCACTAGAATCATGATAGTACATAATCTAGAAAAACGAATATTCAAAGGTCGCCATTTTTCAAAATCCAAGTTGGCCACCATATTGGCTTCAGTGCAAATGGAATCATGGATTTTCTGATTTGTTATACTCTGAAGTTTCAGAAAGTGTATAGTTTTCCTAATCTCCAGAACATTTGAACAAAATTACAAATGGAACTGTACTATTTGTAACTTTGCAAATAAACGTTGATACTGGTTCAATCCCAAAGTTTGTCCATTATGGTTTAAAACGTGTTGCACACATCAGCCTTTTATAGCACCGCCAGGAGGCAGACTATGTAAAACAGATTTTTGGATATTACTCCATCAGATTTTATCCAAAAATCACACAGTATCTCTACAGTCATGTGATCAAGACGGATCTGTCCGATATTTCATATTCCATCCTGCTTGGCTAAGGTTGGCTTCCAAACTTTGCAGGATTGGTCCGTTTTGAACAAAATGCCTAAAATCATGAACGCAGTTTGCGCTTTCCGTGAAACTTTGCATGCACATTTCCACTATTGGTCAAGGAACAAATGCCACCCTTTTCACATTTATATGTTATAGCAACAATTCTTTGGAACAAAATCATGCATGCAGCGTCCGTGATGCGGCCGTGAAAGAAGACCTGCATGGCACCATTTTCACATTGGCCTATTATAACGCCACCAGGAGGCCAGAATAACCTTCCTGACCTGGTGGAGACCTGTGCTCGGAAGAGCACTGCTTCCAGTTTTAATTAAAATCATAAATTATATTTTTTGTTGACAGGAATTCCTGGGAAGCCCGGGATAAGGTCCGAAAATTCCCAGGATTTAAAATGATCTGAATTCCCGGAAAATCTTAAACCCTACAGTAGATTTCATTATAAATGCACATATCTGTTCTTGAGTCACTTCAGAATTCACCTTGAATTAAAAGCATCTTGTACGTGTGAGTGAGCAGTTTGTGGTTGCATCACACGAACAAGATCAGTTAGACAAACCCCAAAAAGGTGTCAGGCAGGAAGTTACATAATGTTCTCTCAGTGCCATATTGTGTCCTCATCTTTCGATTTAGTAGCACAGCTGAGAGAGAGACAGTGTAGGAGAGACAGAAAGTAGTACAGCTGAGAGGCAGACAGGGTAGGAGAGACGGTAGGAAATCTGAGAGTGTAGGAGAGACAGTCTGGACATCACATCAACCTCTGAAGAACAACATGGAGAAGCAGCACGTTCAGATGCTTCTGTTTATCGTTGGTGTTTTTATGACCTCTGTCCACACTCAGGGATGGACCAAAGTGTCTGTGGAAGAGGGACGAGACATCAACCTGAACTGTTCTCTGGATAAAGATAATGTCGTCTGGTACATGCAGCTATTGGGAGGATCACCTGTTCGCATCCTGAGAACATTCAATAAATTTACAGAGGATGCGACTTATTACAATGAGACTTTCAGAGACAGGTACTCTGTGAAGCTGGGGAACCGTCTGGTCATTCACAACGTGACCCAGGAAGAGATGACATTTTACTACTGCACAAAAGTACGAAATGGTTCCACCTTTCTGAATGAGACCTATCTCGTCTCTGGTAAGAATGACATATTTGAACTCCAAACGTTTCATGTATTAATTCTATCCAATAAACCTTTCCGCATTATAAATACTAGTTTGAAGAATCTCAAATCAACAGGGATCATTATTGATATAGTGAATAGTGTTTTGGCAAATTGCAGATTGTTATTGATTAATTCATTTCTTTCTTTTGGGATGACATGTACTTGTATTATTATTACACTTATTATTATTATTATTATTATTATTTACGTTTACATTTTTTTCCCAGCAGGCAAGCTGCCAGTGCCAACCAAAGACTGTGAGGGGGATTTTGACTTCTGGCCGCTCACATTCATGTCTCTGGCTCTCAACATCCTGATCACAGTAATAGCTGGTATGTACAATCTTTTTTTGTGACCAACTTTTTATTTTATTTTTCTTTAAAACAGAGTAGGAAAACATTAGATTTCTTTTCGTTTGACAATTCAATATATATATATTATAATGGGTTCCTACGAGGACAAAGTCTCTTATCCCCATCTCCATACCCCCACATTTGCACAGACTACAATAAAAAGGGAAACATGGCCTGCATGCACTGTATATACATCATCGTACCGCTTCTAGATCAGAATCATATCATGAGAATGAGAAATAAGAAATTATAGCAGATAAGGGAGAGAGCATAGGGCAGACAAAACATGTAGACAAAACATGTAGAGTATCTTAGCTGAGTAATGTTTTTACCTTCTGGGCTGCAGTGAATGTTTGAATAGACTCTGTATTTGCACCTTGCGCTCGGGCACTGGATGCTTCTAATCTCAGAACCTCGTAAAAAGATGTTTTCCAGCGATGGATATTCAGATTATGGGGAGGTTTCCATCTCATTACCAGCATTTTTTTTGCTGCCGTTAAACCAGCCAGAAAAATTCTCTTCTTATGGGATATTATGTTTAAAGTTGAGTCATCATTAAGTAATAGAATGTGTGGTAAACAAGGTACCTCCAGCTCAATTAGCCTATATCAGACAAAAATGATGCGACCGCAGCCCAAAAGGTCAACACTCCTGGACATTCCCACATCATGTGTACATATGTTCCCAAGGTTCTTTGCGGACATAAGGAGCAGAAGGGATTTTGTAAAATTTTGATCTGGCAGAGCTTCCTGGGCGTTAAAGAAAATCTTTGGATTAATTTGTAATGTGTTAATTGGTTATTATAGTTCCGAGATGTTAATGGGATGTTATTCCATACCCGTTGCCAATTTATTTCGGGTGTATAATCCTTAAGATCTATATTCCAAACGATGATATTTCCCGTAGTTTCATTTACTTTTTCTTGTAATTTGTTATATAGCCCGGAAACAAAACCAGTTTTTACATTTATACCATTCAGTATACGCAATAGAGGATGTACAATCAGGGGTTGATTCCATGGGACACCATAAGTGCGCATCGCAGTGCGCAGTTGTAGATAAAAGAAAAAGGAAGTACCAGAGATGTTATACATTTGTTTGAGCTCTTGAAATGATCTAAGACCGTATTCGCTATATATATCTGATAATTTGTGAATACCTTGATTTTGCCAATTGGGAAATCTGGTATGTACAATCTTTAGGCCATACATGGGCAACTGGCGACACATGGGCCACATGCTGCCCCCAGCTTCACTTAATGCAGCCTACAGGTTAATATCAAAAGCTATATTATATTTCAGCTGTTACAATTAAAAACATGACCCATTTAATTAATTCAGTCTATATTAGTAGGTCTAGGTTAATGACAACAAGTACTTTTATTAATGTCCAATGCATTTGTATTTGAATTCATTAAGTTAACAAGCTCAAAACGATTTGCAGCTTGTATATCGTCTATTTTTGCTATGTTTGACTTAATATGCAATGTGTCCCTCTGGAGTGCAAGAGGGGCGAGTGTCTCCTGGAGTGAGTGTGAAAATATAGTGTCTTTCTCCATTGTTAAAGTTGCCCACCCCTCCTTTAGGCAGTGGTAGTAGAAGTACTCACATATTTTACTTGAGTAAAAGTATCAATAAGGTATAAATACTGAAATACTATTAAATAATGTTACAAGTAAAAGTCCTTTAAGTTAATGTTTAATGTTACCGAACAGTTTTTACTGTTAAGGGGAGGTACAGTTAGAGCATGATATATAGAGAATTATTTTGTTTTTGTTGCACAGTAGATACTGTATAGTGGAGGCAGAGCAGCAAGCTTTTCTTTTCTTTTTAATGTAATTAATACAGTATCTGCCTGTTATGTGTTTGAAGCTGTTTATTCATCAGCTCGGTGTCACCAGAGACACAGGGACCCTGACAGTGACCAGTGACTCATGGAAACCCTGACTATGCTGAGGTCAGTGTACACCATACCTGTATGTCCAGTTATGTCCAGTAGTCTGTAGTGGACCCCAGTAGTTCATGTGTAAATAATAATGTAGCATACATCTGTCATGTACAACAGACTACTAATATAGTTATAAGTATATTCATTTCTGTCTTTGTGTTTCAGAGCATGCAGTTCTGTGGGGTACCATCACGTTGGCGCTGGAGTCTCTGGGTCCCATTCAAACTACTAATACATTCATATTCTAACTGACACACACACACACACACACACACACACACACACACACACACACACACACACACACACACACACACACACACACACACACACACACACACACACACACACACACACACACACAGATTTGAGTAAGTAAGGGTATACAGAAATCAGGGAAAGGCGTTACTGAAGCCAAAAAAGATGTGAGAACCACTGTGTTAGATGATCAAATAAAAGTCATATCTTTGGAGTGTGTGTGGATGATTGATTTATACTGTGTAGTATCGATTAGCTAGTTAGTGAGGTTGCTATAGGCAACCAGACTATTGTTTTATAGGTCAAATAACTTTTTCTGTCACCTAAAGTAAACCTGTTTTCATTTAACTTTTCTGTAATCTCAAAATTCCATTGAGTTCAATGGACCGGACACGGGGCTAACACTGTCCATTATCCACTTTCAAATTAGGCAATCTGCAACAAAAAAAAAAGAAAAGGGGATATTTCAATAATAGACATGTTCTCCCAAACCTGCTAATTTTTCCTGAAACATATACTGTATGTTCACCAGATTACAAGTAACAGCTAGTGACATGGCACAATAACTTCTTAGATACAGTACATGCTCATACTGCATACAGTTGTAATAGAAAACAGAACATGTTCAGTGCTCATTCAGAGACCTGCAGACGTGGTGGTCGGTGAGAGGATGTGTTCTTTGCAAGGCATAGGGCTATAGGCTTGTGGTTAGGTTGAAAGTAGCATTTATATTCTGGCATGTATCTGTGCTACAGGCTATACTAAGTCACCACATCCTCTCGCTTGTGCTGTCCTCTGCACCATGCAGACAGAGATGCTACAGTAGCTCCAGTTTCATATCTATATCACCAACATGCACCACCAACAACATTTCATTGTTCATTGTTTCATTGTTTTTACAGTCACAGATTTTAAAATGTACGGACAGATCAGATCTAAGCAGATGGTTTATAAAGCACAGAATCCTTTACTTAGCCTACAAGAGAGAGAGAGAGAGAGAGAGAGAGAGAGAGAGAGAGAGTGTGTGTGTGTGTGTGTGTGTGTGTGTGTGTGTGTGTGTGTGTGTGTGTGTGTGTGTGTGTGTGTGTGTGTGTGTGTGTGTGTGTTTTTGTTTTTGTTATTTATTTATTTATTATTATTTTTTGGGGGGGAGGGGTCTTTAGCCATGACTACTAGAGTTTCTTAGGCGCCGTCCAAACATTTGCGACAGCTATCGTGTCCGTGTCGTTTGAGAATGAGGGGGTGGAGGATGGGTCCAATTCATTCTCAATGAAGGTCCGTCTCTTGAAAATCTCTTGGCCAAAAGACAGCCTTCGGTGAGCAGCACCTGGCTGCAGACACTAGGGTCCTGTTGATGTCCACGGGAGACAGGAACATCAACAAGTGGCAGGAAGTGACCTCACAGTGTCAAGTGACTTCATGCCGCTTGTGGAGGTCACGTGACGTCTCTGCCTTGCAGTCCAAGGCACTACAGTCCCTTTGAGCCGCATTGTCGCTATGTGTACATGTTATCTTTTATCTTTTAGACAACCCAACTCTACCCCCTAACCCTAAACAGAACCTCCATGGGGTAGAGCAAGAAAGAGGTGTGAGGTCACTTCCTGCCACTTGTTGATGTTCCTGTCTCCCGTGGACATCAACAGGACCCTAGTGTCTGCAGCCAGGTAGTCTTGCCTTCGGTTGAGCAAGAGACACGGCAACGGCATGAAACCACGCGACTTACGGTACATAGAAAATGAATTGGACCCCCCTCAGTAGCGACCTTAAGCAACGCTACGGCAACGGCAGATGACAACCTGCCATGGGAACCAAAGCGTTCAGTGAAAGGGGTGGGAACCCGTCTCCGTTCATGATGCTATGAATGAATGGTGAATATAACAATTGATTGAATGAATACTTTATTAGTCAAAAATTCAAACATTAGCCTACTTATGGTACAATCAGACATTAAGACTAAAAGGATAACACAAAAAAGCAAGAATACAAAAAAAAAGTCCTGGGGGCTTGTTTCCATTGTTGTCCTTCCTCCACAACCCAGTAGATGGCGGCATTGGCAAAACAATAGGCAAAAATATACTGAAATCCTAAAATGAAGCCTCCCTCCTATTAGCCGGGGAGCCACAGGCCCAATAGCTCAAAGAATAAGGTTTTACCAGTGACGTCATGACATACTTTTTATTTTTATTTTTTCTATTCATTTGGCCATTAAGGTACACAGAATGAGAGGCCTGCTCTGCCGGAAACATTGCGAAAAAAAGTTAAGGCCATTCACTCCATCGACTTCACTAGGCCTAGGCCTATACAGGAAAGAAACACACCAAAATAAATATGCTTTAAGTAGCAGGTCAAACTAGGGGTTCTTGATGATTCTGAATCCATTACAAGCATTTGTTTTGCATGAAAAACATTCCTTGGGCTAGAAAACGGACCAAAATAACGGTGAAAAGTGATGACTCATCACTTTTCAAAGGTTTGAGAGGCTGAAATCTAGCCCAAGGAATGTTTTTCATGCAAAACAAATGCTTTCAATGGATTCAGAATCATGAAGAACCCTTAGTTTTACCCCTCACATTAAAGCATTTTTTTTTGTGTGTTTTTTCCAGTAGGCTAATAGTGAAGTCAATGGGAAACCTTTTTTCGCAATGTTTCCGGCAGAGCAGGCCTCTCATTCTGTGTACCTTATTGACCAAATTTATAGGAAAAACTAACATTTTTAGTATGTCATGACATCGCAGGTCTTCTCTCATTTTGGCACAGTGGCTCCCCGGCTAGATAGACCACTTCCGTGTGGAAAAAGCTGGACGCACAAAACAACCTATTTTCTTTTCAACTGGAAAGTCCCTATAGCTATAGTTACCATCAGGATGGACCGGAACGCGCTCAAGTACGTGGAAAACGTACAAATCTACCTGGTTTTACTGCTCTGACCAGTTTAATGAACGGGTTTAACTGGCTCAACAGGTCTGACCGGTTTGCTACGTTCAACTGGGCTAACATGTCTGACTGGTTTCACTTCTTTAACCAGTTTAGCTGCTTTGGTTTAACTGGAAATATTGTTTGTGTCACACTTTTTTTTTGGGTCTATAATTACTATAGGCTACATTGTAAGGTGATAGCACTGTAGACACTATGTTTTCTACTAGCCTATGAATCGTATCCTATAAAACCAGATGCCAGATTCATTTGGTCTTGATAGCTACTTGATACTTTCACTTTCTCTAAACATCTGTCTGTATATTTGATGATGTCATATGTCTGCCTGTAAGATGAAACATCCTCAGTCTCCTCAGCCTACATTTGTGATTTTTAATTTTGGGGATCCCCAGATGATGTGCAACATTGTTTTCTCACTCAACAGTAAACAACCCAACATACAGTATAAGTGTACACAGTGTGTCTGTCTGGAAGTGTCTGCACATTTCTTAACATGACAATTTGATGACTTTTAGGAGCTTTTTAATAGCCTATACCTCTCAAATGAAAACCATAACTAATATAGATGACTAATAATTAGACTATTACTATGTGAACATAGCCTAACTATATTAAAATAAATGTCAAAAATTAGCCTACCTAAGAAAGATCTACAAGTTCCTTGTGAACTTGTAGATTGGCTATTTTCACAGTATGTAGCCTATATGTGGAACCGTATGCCTCAACTCTTAAAATTTCAAGTGCTTATCAGGGTGGGGGGGACCCAGTTCAAATATGATTATTTGGGCGGTTCACTGTCTGAAAAGTTTTGGAATCCTTGCTCTAAAAGATAATTAGCCCAGCTATAGGGGCCTGTATGTAGGCCTACAGTATTTACATGTATGTTCATTAAATGATATGACATTTAGCCTGCCGCTATGTGCATTACATTTTTTAATATGATACATATGTTTATTTCACACCACTGGCAGTGTCTGGATTATGTTCCTACTGTCGAACTCGGGTAAGATCACAAACATTTTATTACAATTTATCAATCAAAATAATATTTACAGCATATTCTGTTTAACATCATAACGTCTCCATTGTATGTTTCAGTTCATATTAACATCATAACAGTCTGCAGTGCATGTTTCAGTTCATATTAACACCATAACAGTCTGTAGGGCATGTTTCAGTTCATAATAACATAACAGTCTCTGTTGCATGTTTCAGTTTATATTAACATCATAACAGTCTCCATTGCATGTTCCAGTTCATATTAACATCATAACAGTCTGCACTCTGCAGTGCATGTTCCAGTGTATTAAAGACGGTGTTAAGTCGGTGACACCGATAGCAGAGTGGTTATGCATGATGCCTGACAGTGAGTCCCGGGTTCGGACCCTGTCAGAGGGGAGTGTTGGGCGGGACACGGGAGGAGTAGAATGGAGGCTGTAGTCCTCCCGGTGGGGGCTCCTCACTGACAGGTGAGTCGGTAGGATACAACAGTAGTGACAACACACACAGTAAAAATTTAAAATAATCTACCAGGAGATTTTAGAGCATATTGTGCTTCCGTATGTTGACAAGCTTTATGGAGATGCTGATTTCCTTTCCCAGCAAGACTTGGCAACCTACCCACAATGCCAAAACTACTAGTAATTAATGACTACCGGGAGCTCCGCCCCCACCTCTCCGCCGAGACCTCCGACGAGAATCACAGCCGCACCATTCACTTGAATGGATATACAGCGGATTTTACACATTAAATATTAATTCCGTTTTGGACCCAGAGCTTCGAAATCTCGTCCAATCCGTCAACAAAGGCCTGGATATGCATTGGAAAAATATGTAGACCTTTAAACTTTTAAAACAATACGACAAAGGAATATATAAGGACGCAACAGCAGAATGAGGAAATCGCCTGTCTGCTGGACCTATACAGAGCCGTTTTCACTTTTCACTGATTAGTTTAGAGGCTATTACTCTCCATTACACAAACAACCAACCAGAATAAACTGCTTCAAATGTAGGCTACATGTTTCTTATCATGCCGATTGCTTATAAATCTTATCTATAACATTTGATATCTCTGGCGTGAAATGTTCGCGATTCCTGACAAGTTTAGCTGCCGAGCCGCAGAGGGAGAGGGTGTCGCATCAAATTCTGGGCCCTGGGTACAAGGATTCGCTGTGGGCCCACATGAATGTTCTTCATCGTGGTATTTCAAAAATAGCAAATCTACAAGCTCGCAGCGTGGCACTCAGTGCCGCGCTATGAGCTTGTATATCTGCTATTTTTCAATCAATAAAGTCTAAAATAATTAAGGCCCTTCCACCGTGGGCCCTGGTAAGTCAGTCCCACTTTTCCCCCCCTTGTGACGCCCCTACCCACAGCCTGCAGTCGAAAGCAGAGTTGAAATACAACACTTCGCGTCGCTACCCCTGTTCATTCAGACATTCACAGACGTACATTACATATCAGTTGCTATTTAACATAACAAATAAGGTGTTTGTAGTCATGGGTTATTGTCGTTTAGGCCAATACAGTCCATTCATATTTAAATTGGTTTGAAACGGCTTTCTGTGGTCCAGCAACCATTGGACATGTTCCTTATTCCTCTGCTGCGACCTTATATATTCCTATGTCGTATTGTTTTAAAAGTGTAAAGGTCTAAATATTTTTTCCAATGCAGATCCAGGCCTTGTTGATGGATTGGAAGAGATTTCGAAGCTCTGGGTCCAAAACGGAATTAATATTTAATGTGTAAAATGTGTGTACAATCCGCCGTATTTCCCATTGAAGTGAATGAAGCCAATAGCGGCGCGCTGTGATAGTGGCGGAGGCAGCTTTTGGAGGGGGCGGAGCCGGTAGTCGTCCATTGGTGTACTGTGATTAACTGACCAGGCAACTGGCCATAATTATCAAGATTAAAATGAGGTAAAAAAGTATTTAAAAATATATTTCACTTAATGCGCAATGAATATAGAATATATGAAATTTGAGCTTTTCCACAATATTCATATGTTTTGAGAAGGATCTAGTTATAGATACTGTCCTGCAAAGCCAAAGTTTTGGACACAACTTGGGCTATTTATTTGTCCAAAAGGTGAAATTAGGCTCCATGATTTTGGGGGATAAACAATGACCTCAAGAACAGATATACAATTAAGTGAAATATCACATACTCTCTCAGAAACCAAACTTTTTATATGAGAGTTCCGACTTTCCAACATGCAGTTTTCCGAACTCTAATTCGGGGTAATGCTTTTCAGAAGTTCTGAGTGACAACATTTTGTAGTTGAACCGGACCTTTCCGAAGAAACATTCGAGAGTATGGACAGGCCTTTATATTTGGCTGACCAGCTGAAATACTTTTAAAGCCGGTTCAATCAGTTCCATAGTTACTGCACTTTGGCTTTGTTGTGTGGCAGTATAGTCTCCTAACTGTACATACATTCTGTTGTAAACCTGTTGTTCTTGTGTGCGTCCGTGCGTGTGTATGTGCGTGCCGTGCAGTGTATTGTCAAGAGAAGATCAGTGTGTCTGCAGGTGAAGACATCCTGCTGCCCTGTTCCTACGACACGTCATCAAACGTGTTCTGGCGCTACAGAGGCGGCCACAGCCTCTGTGACATCATCTCCGGCAAGCCCGAACTGTCCAATCAGAGCAAGCGCTTCAGGGGCAGAACTCGTACGTTTCCTGATCTCTTCTCCCAGGGCAACTTCTCATTGGTCCTGATGGATGTCAGTCTGACTGACACCGGACCTTATGAGTGTTACATCCCCAGTGTGAAATACAGACGACAACTGGAGCTCATTGTTACAGGTTAGTGTGTGCGTGTGTGTGTGTGTGTGTGTGTGTGTGTGTGTGTGTGTGTGTGTGTGTGTGTGTGTGTGTGTGTGTGTGTGTGTGTGTGTGTGTTACAGTATCAGCACAACAAAGAATTGCCAATCACAATGGCTCTACTTAAAACTGGTGGCAACGTGGGCCGGTTTGCACCCGGTTTCGTGATAGAACCATGGTTCCAAGAAACTAGAATGGGAACCAGTTCTAGAAACCAAAGTTCTTTTGTTGGGAGAGAGTTGACAGAAATGAGCATTAGGGAGGACCAGTAATGTGAAGATAGTTTGAAACTGGGTGACGTTTTCTATAATAAAACCCTCCTTGTTTTTATAATTTCTTCCAGTCAAACCCACAGAGGAAACGACCAGTGGTGAAGCAGCAGCAGCAACAGTGACGTCTCCGCCTGATGTGAGAGGAAACAGTGTTTCTATGAGAGAACACTACCACAGTTCACTGCTCTGCGTCATTCTGCTGTCTCTAACTCTGAATACTATCTGAACCGTACGTACACAAACTACAGCTACTTCTCTAAAGTGAGTGACACCCACAGCCACAACACTAGAGCATGATCGGGTACCACCACCCTAATTTAGAACATTATACCTGACTTTGAGAGTGTATTGTTCAAATAATGCACTACACTGTTTACTGCAGTTTACAATATTGCATAGATTGCATTATTCAAAAGCAAATTTACACAAACATATTTCCATAAATCTCGCCTCACTGTGATACATGCAACTCAGCAGAAGGAAATACATTACACAGCTATGCCTTATGCCCCTATCGGCAGAATTACTTGATTTACATATTTAGACTAATATTTAAAACATATTAGAGGTAAAAATGAAGAAGAAGAAATAAATGCCTCCAATTAAACTCTGGCTAAATGAGATGACAAACTTTGCATGTTTACTCACAGACAAGCTTGGGGAATTTGAGAACATTCCTGAAAGGATGTGTGTGTTTAAAGTGGTATATTGTAGTATTCATGCTGTTTTTTTATAAGTCTAGATTTTGTCCTGGTGGGGTTTTTGGCCTTCCAGTCAACCTTTATATGTTTGTTTGTTTATTTTCACTTACAAAAACACTTTTAAAACAGTTCAAGGAAATGTGACGGAGAAGCCGAAAAACCCTCAAGGGGCTTGAGAAATGGCATTCTCCAGGAATAAGTATACATTCAAAGGATAAAAATTACATCATGGTAGATTATGTATCCTTTACAAATAAAACCTTAACATGTCATACCGATGAAAAAATATCAAGGAAAAAATGGATATAGAAATGATAATGAACTTGTGATGTCATGTCCTGTTTCCTATAAAAGCCATGTTTGTTCTGCATTTTTGCTTAGTCACCGAAGAAGGCATAATGTGCCGCAACGCGTATAGGTGCATTCCTCTTTAATATTCTTGTTATGCATTTGCCCTGATATGAAGGCTTTTTAACTTTCCCCCAAGAGTGCCTTGGTCTAAACTTTTTTTACATCTATTTTGTCACTTTTGCACCAAAGAGCACCTTGTTTGGGAGAGTTTTACTCTATAACCAAACAGATGCATTCCTTACTCTCTTTTTTCTACTCCTGTGTATAATTCATGTTTTAGCTGAGCTTTAAAAGGACATGAAAGTGTTGATTTGTCTCATATTTATTTTTGTAACTGTGTTTTGAAAGGTTTCTTTACAAATAAAAGTTGATAGATACTGGTTCAATCCCAATGTGTGTCCATTATGGTTTTAAACCGCAAATGTATATTCAAATATGCAAAGTATCTTGTTGAATATGCACGATAAAAAGACAGCTATCCTCCTGCAGAGCCATGCCATGAAAATACAGTATATTTCTTTATAACTGCAACATATCTGTTCTTGAGTCGCTTCAGAATTCAACCTGAATTATTATAATTCACCTTATGGTGGACACACATGCTTGAAGGTTTTACTTTGAAATGTTTTGGAGTTTTGGAGATATTTAACTTTTAAAACTTAAATCTGAAAACGTTGGCATGCACCTCACTGTTCCTTCATACTTTAACCTATAGCAACTTGATTCACAATTCAAAAATTCCACCTTACTGTGGACATGTCATGCATGCTTGAGATTTTTACAAATCAGATAGCAAAAAAAAGAAAGAAAACTGTTTGGATGCATTGGCTACCTATGGAAGGTATTGCAACCTTAATTTCAACTAATTCTATGCAATTTGTTGCTCTAGGCAACCAGACTATTGTTATAGGTTTGAGACATTTTACTGTAACCTAAAGTACCGGTAAACCTTTTTTCATTTAACTTTTCCGTAATCTCAAAATTCCATTAAGTTCAACAGACGTTTTTTGTAACCTTTTCTGTAACCCCAAAAGTCAGTCATTCAGTTCAATGACAACCATAATTCCTCTGTCTGGACACATAGGTCAACATTCGTGTTCAGCAAACACCTCGATATTTGTAGCTTTGTATCGTTGCAGCTGAAGTTGAAACCAGCTCAACCTTTTTGTAGCTTTTGTTTCATAAATGTCAGTACATGATTTTCCATATGAGGAGTTTTACATTTGTGATAATCTGATGCAGCCATTATTGACCAATACTACAGTCATCTTAAATGTAACACTTGCATTGACTATTTATATTCGTTAGCATAGTTGTTGTCCCATTCCAAAATATGTATGCAGGGCAGGACTTGGGGCTAACACTGTCCATTATCCACTTTCAAAAGAGGCAATCTGCTGTAAAAAAAAATCAAACCCAAGTTTGAAGTGAGCGGTGGTGCGTGTGTGTGCGCGTGTGTGCGTGCGTGTGTGTGCATGCATACACATACTTTTCACCAGAGTATAAGTAACCGCTATTGATATGGCACAATAACAGATACTGTTAGATACAGTACATGCTCAATCATACTGAATACAGTTGTCATAGAACACCTGCAGGTACTGTATGGTGGTTGCACAGAGCAATGTGTTCTTCGCAAGGCATATAGGCTTGTGGTTAGGTCGACTTCTATTCTGCCATTTATCTGTGCTACACCAGTCACGACCACATCCTCTCCTCGCGTGTGCTGTCCTCTACAGTACATCACTGCAGTACACAGCTGTAAGCACAAAAGATACAAAACAGTTTGTATCTTCTGGTGCTCCATTCAATATGTGGGCCTAATCAAAAAATCTAATCGTGTGGATTTGGGAATCTGCATAGGAACAGTGTGACTCCAATGAGGATTTTGTCTTCATGTGGCCAGTCTGTATGTCAGTATAGTATGCATCTATGACACATGACATGGATTTGGGGAAGGTTTCAGCCCCATTGACTGCCATTATAAAGTAAAACATTTCAAAATTATAAAAATGTGAAAATAAATGAACACACATAGACCAATCCTCTTATAGACAGCTAGACTTCTGCAGAGCCATGCGATGAAAATAGATTTAGCTAAATTCTTGCTTATTCAGATATTGTATGAGTGAGCTGTTTGTGGTTGCATCACATGAACACGATCAGTTAGACAGACACCATAAAGGTCTCAGACGGGAAGTTGCACAGCTATATTCTTCTCTCAGTATCATCGGTCAATTGGTTTTGAGGTTGATGTCACCATTACTTGGAAGACACTGGCTTGATTGCAGTCAAACTTAGAGAGAGGAAGGCTGCTAAACCACTGTCATACACACCCAATGTATTTAGATTTAGTTGTACAGCTGAGAGAGAGACAGTGAAGGAGAGACTGGCAGTAGGAACACTCAGAGAGAGACATTGTAGGAGAGACAGATAGCACAGCTGAGAGAGAGAGAGAGAGACAGAGACAGTGTGAGAGACATAGGAGGAACAATGAAAGAGAGAGTGTATGTAGGAAAGACAGACAGTGACAAAACCACAAAACCCTCAGCTGTGATCTGGCTTCTGAGCTGAACAACATGGAGAAACACGTTCAGATGCTTCTCCTTTTCTTTGGTGTTTTTATGACCTCAGTCCACACTCTGGGATGGACCAATGTCCTTGTGGAAGAGGGACGGGACATCATCCTGAACTGTTCTCTGGATAAAGATAATGTTGTCTGGCACATGCAGCTACTGGGAGGATGCCCTGTTCGCATCCTGAGAACATTCAGCAAGTTAACGGAGGATGCTGAGCATTTCAACAAGACCTTTGAAAGCATGTACTCTGTGAAGCCGGGATGCCGTCTGTTCATTTACAATGTGACCCTGGAAGAGATGAGATTTTACTACTGCACCACATTTCTTGACACCAACTTTTTCAATGAAACCTTCCATCTTGTCCCTGGTAAGTTCCATCTTGTCCCTGGTAAGTATGACACGCTTCCTGACTTCTGAAAGATTTGAACTTCAAACTTATTATTTTTGAGAAGTATTGCATTTCTAAATCTCAGTTCAATCCAGTAAACTTCATCATTTATTGATTGCAAATCTTCTGAATAGTGCTCTGTAAATAAACGTGAAGATGATTGTTACTTTTCCGTTCTCCTTTTTTTTTTTGGATGAAACTTACTTTAAGTTTGCTTTTCTCAGCTAGCAAGCTGCCAGGGCCAGCCGACTCTCAGAAGGATTTGACCTTTTGGCCGCTTGTTTCTCTGGCCGCAGTGGCCGGCGTGTCTCTGGTTCTCAACCTCATTCTGATCATAGTACTACTAGCAGGTCTGTACACTTTTTAGAAGATCATACTGGTCATGAGTATAGGGTTCAGATTTCATACCAATACTAATTAAACGTTTAAATAGAACTCATGGTGAATTATTTACTTTACTGTAATCAACAATGAATGTTAAAGTGATTTGGGAGTTTCACTACTTTAAGAGTTGACTTTTTAGAACTTAGCCCAACAGTGTTAAAAAATACAGAACTAATCAGACTGAAAATACTTCATGTAAATACGCCCACAGCATTGTGAACATAATATGACAATCATTTCATGCTCTGTGACCTCAAACTAATTAAGTTTGAGGTACAAGGTTTTATATTAAATCAAGGTACAGGATTTAATGCTAAGTTAAGGTGGCTGATTTAAGCAAGTTTATGTATAGGTATTCAAGTTAAGTACAAGATTTAAATCTTGTAGCCTACCTTTAATATGTTAATGTAAAGATGTATTCTTAAATTGGTTCAGTTTCTTTAACTGGTTAATGCTACAGTGGATATGTTCTTTTTTAGGTTTAGCTTAGTTTTATTTATCTGTTTTCTCTGATTATTTTGTGATAGATTAATTCACCCTTTACTTTATTTAACTGAAGTAAACTTTTTAAATGAAGTAAAGTTTCAAGAAGAGAGACAGTTATGTCTCTACTTATGAGACTTACACATGTTCTATTTAGTATTGACCTTATGGCCATTTTACTCTGACTTCACACTTGTAAGTCGCCAATGAGAGCACAGGTTATATGTCTAAATTGTACTTGTAAAATGTAATTTGTAAGTTAATAATTATTGCAACTCTTTCACTCCATGTCTTATATTGGCAACATTCTTCAATCTTTGGTCATGCATACTGTAGCATCATATGCAAGCTATAATATCATTATTTGGTCATGCATACTGTAGCATCATATGCAAGCTATAATAATAATAATAATAATAAGGGTAATAATAATAATAATAATAATACATGTCATTTCCCAATGACTCTGAGCACAACGGTGGGGGCCAGTGGTGGGCAAGGAGGTAGGGAACGCTTCGATGTGTTCACTTGGACCGTGTGGAGGTGCCGAAAGTCGTTATGCACGGCACATAACTCGGTAACGGCGCTGCGTCTGCTCATGCGACCGTCGCAACGCTCGAGCTGCGACTCGCCCGCCTTGCTCGCTATACCGCTCGCTCGGCGGTGTCTCACATGGCTCAAGGTCGACTGAGACGGCGCGCCTCCATCGTCATCACCCTTGCAGCCCCCGCGCCCCCACCGTTGTGCTCAGGGTCATTGGGAAAAATCTGCCTGTTTGATTTGTTTTATTTATCAGCTCGTTGTCGCAACAAACCCAACCACCCTGCTGTCAGCCGTGACGTCACACCTAACCCCGTCTACGATGAGGTCAGTGGACAATACCAGTGTCTAGTAGTTAATGTGTTAATGTCCATAGTGTACATCTGGTTGTGTAATTAGTGTAATTGCAGGGTACATCTGATATGCTATGCTTCTGCAGGACTTCACTTGTCCGAACTCCTACAAGTTAATGGCTTTGCACACAGGACTGTTCCGTTTGCTGCATGATTAAAAACGCATTGGATTTGGTGTGCAAGGCTGTGCGGAATCCACACTGCGGATCCGAAGAGGAGTCATAATGAGTTTTTACCGAATGCGACAAGAAGCACGAATCGAACTGGGTTCGATCGGGAAAAAAACGCACAGCCGCAGCCACCTGCCGCATGGCAAATTCGGAGCCGGTGTGCATGAGGTCATAGAGAATCATTGTTTTCTTTATCGTCCGTTTTTTCCGTGGGAGAAAAACGCGTCTGTGTGCAAAGGGCTTTAGCCTTCCTCACTACACCAGCTTGTTCACATACAACTACTACTACTACTCCTGCTGCTACATCATATCAGCTGCATGTTAGCTTTCTAGCGGGCCTGGAAGGTTCTTTCCAAACCCACCCCCACCCCCCCATTTTTTTCTTCTTCTTTTTTTTGCAGACCCCAGCAGTTCTTGAATTATTGTATTTGTTTCATGGAGGTCAAGGTTAGGAATAAGGTTAGGCCTAGCATAGTTTTACTGAGGTTACGTTTAGGAATAAGGTTAGGCTTAGGCAATGTTCTATTGGTGATTCAATGGGGTTTCCTGCAGGAAAAAGTCTTGACCAGGGGGGGATCTCATGCGCGTGCGCCGAACATTTTTGATAATTAATTAATTAATTTGAGTAATTAATTCACTTAAAGGTATATTCAGTGATTGTATGTCATTCAAATAAAAATATAATTGGAACATTTTCCATTCATTCTCCTCACTAGAATGTGTGCTGACCATATAAGGACTTCCACCATGGCCCGTGTTGCGAGCATAGCTAGATTCGGTTTTCAGAGGTGGCCAGCCAGTCCTCGACCAATCAGGGTAGAGTATGGCTGTAGTTATGTTATGATGTTTAGTTATGATGGTCAAAATAAAAGTTTTGAGAACCACAGTCGCTCTGAATTAAGAACGTCTTCTAAATGCCTAGATTGTAAACTACTGAACTTATAAATGCCACGGTCTCGTAGTAGATCAGTATCATACATATCCTGAAGATGGAGACGTAGGCCTACCGATATTCAGTGATTGGGTCTAATGATCAAAACAAGAACATTATAATGGTGTAAAAAATCTATAAAAAAATAAACATTTCCATGCTGTAAGGCCAGTAAGGGACAAGATTACCCCCGGCCACTTTCATTATCACTGAATACACCTTTAATTTTTTATATTAATTCTTATTTTTGCCCTATAAAAAACACATGAATGTGCCCATGATGACGGAAAACACAACTACATGCTATCATCCACATTTATTCAACATTGAATAACTACGTTTTTCACAGGACAGTGTAACTTGTTTTTTTCCCCCAGGTTAATCAACCAGCACTCGTGCCATATAAATAGAAGTCTACAGCACAGTAAAAAAAAAAACATTGGTGTAAAGTAACTAAGTAGATTTACTTAAGTACTGTACTTATACTGTACAAAGGAGATTTTCAGGTATTTGTACTTTACTTGAGTATTTCCTGTTTTCAGTACTTATTTACTCCACTACATCTGGGATCCAAATATTTTACTTCTACTCTTACAAAGTTAACTTTAGTTACTTGTTACTTTGGAGATATAAATGTTTATACTATAAAACATACATTAATACATTAACATACATAACAAAAAAGTTGTTCTTTAACTTCTTCGGTGCCATATGTAAAGTGGGACCTCTTATATTGCCGGTTCGCCACCAAAGGGTTAAAAAAAATAGTGTGCACGCTGGTGTACGAATTCGTGCACAGATGATGCACTATGCATGTACACGCTTTTCACAGCTTTCAAACAAAAAAATCTGCTTGGAAATCCGTTCAGGCATTCAGGAGATACCAGCCCTTATGTTTTCTTCAAATGTAAACAAACATGGCTGCATGTTTGAAAGATAGGGTTGGTATGGGGGTTAAACATGCAATTTCGCGATCGCGATCATGCCTAGTACATTGTTGGAGGTCCAAAAAGTTTTTTTGAAAAAAAATGTTTAAAAAAAAAAAAAAAAAAAAAAAAAAATGTTTTTTTTTTAATACCCTTGGGGGGGCGGGGGGTTTTTCTGGCCGGGCGGGGCGCCTGGCCTGTAAAGTGCTGCAGGAAACCCGGGGGGGACGCAATTTTAATGATGTCATGAGCAAGCAGTGCCAGACTATTGATATGCATACAGCTAGGCTTGTTCCTTTGTTAAAACACCTTACAGAGTTTGTAAACGGTTTCGAGGTGTGAACTTTACTGAAAGGTTGTTTGTTTTACGTTGAGAGGTGAGACACTGCTCAAAAAGGATACGAGACGGCGTCTACACGTGTGACCGGACCAATACAACACTGGGTTTAGGCATAGTTTTAATGAGGTTACGTTTAAGCAATATTAAACCAGTAGTCCAGTCATTATATGAAAAAACCTCAAACAAATTGCAATAGTAGCAAACTCAACTGATTCTGTATCCTCATTATGTCCTTGGTGAGGGAAAAAAAGTCCCAAGGAATCCCATCAGGGCAAAGTTTTGAAAACGACCTACCTACCTTCACTTAACATTTGTTTTGCATGAAAAACATTCCTTGGGCTAAAAACGGACCCCAAAAGACTGTGAAAATTGATGACTCATCACTAAACCATCGTTTTGAGTGGCCATTTCTTGCCCAAGGAATGTTTTTCGTGCAAAACAAATGCTTGCAATGGATTCAGAATAATTAAAAACCCCTAGTTTGACCCCTCACATCCCACTTAAAGCAGATTTTTTTTCAGTAATTTTTTCCTTTATATTGTAGTGTATAGTAAGTGAAGGTAGGTAGGTCGTTTTCAAAACTTTGCCCTGGTGGGATTCCTTGGGACTTTTTTTCTCTCAATAAGGACATATTGAGGATACAAAATCAGTTGAGTTTGCTACTATTGCAATTTGTTTGTTACCTGACTTTCGCCAGATGGTGGCAGCATTGCGTATATAACGCTCTGCTTTACCATCTGGGCTTGCTCGGCCAGAGTTGATAACACTCGTAAAGTCCCGGGCCGGACCAATCAGCGGCAGCTATGGGCGGGCTCTGAGCGGCTCTGAGCCAATAGAGTCTGATTGCAGACCACGTGGAAACCCAGGAGGCGGATTCTGGGTGCAACGTCATGCAGACAGGCCAATATGAGTGGTTGGCACTCCCAGACTGGCACAGTCTGGCACTCCCAGACTGTGATAGAAACGGCCACATCCAATCACCTGCTACAGAAATTCAAAAAATGGCCCGCCCCTTACATCGAGTCTGTCCGAGAGAGCCCAGATGTAAGGCAGAGCGTTATGCACTGCTGCAACTATCTGGCGAAAGTCAGGTTAATTTGTTTGAGGTTTAGCCTAATTTTGGCCTAAAATGACTGGACTACAGAGCGTGTGCATTATCATGATTATCGGCATGCCAGCATTGCTGCAGGGACGAGCCGATGAGCCGATAAGTGAGATTTCGCTATTTCCCTGAACTTCACATGAAAACTGACGCTTACAAGGCTTCGCCTATACGGAAACAATAATATTTTCTTTGTTTGATGAGACCCGTTCCATAGTGCTCATTGTCATCGCGGGTAGATAGCTATTTCAACCAAACAGATTGCTTTGTTGGAACTACCTTGTGTATAATTAGGAATACCTGGTGCCGACTGTTCCGAGGTTGGCGGATTTGATCCGGGGCGAGGGTTCTCTGTCCTGTCTTCTATTCGCTGACAGGACAGTGCAGCTGCTTGGTTGGGTTTGCATCCTGGTCTGCCCACTTGTCTAATTTCTCGGTACAGGGCTCTGACTGGACCTCTTAATGACATTATTACACTACTCTGTCTTTGTGTTTCAGATTCAGGAGCCTACCGTGCAAGACCAGACATCACTTCGCGTTGACGCTCCAGTCCCTAAGTCCAGGCACAACCCTGATCCTTATAGTCTCCGCGGGGCTGAAGGTGTGCCTGTGAATAGCTAATCTGTGGCACCGTTGAAGTTAAACTGTGTACACGGCACACACCCACTCCCTAGAGGCCAAGGAAAAACCTCTTCCCTACATTGTTCGTCCGAAATCTTTTGTCCAAAAATCACACAAATCGATCGGTACGCTGTATCTCTATAGTCATGTGATCAGATCTTTCATATTCCATCCTGATTGGTTAAGATTGGCATGTGAAGTTTGCAGTTTTGGCTCATTTTGAACAAAATGCCTTAAATCATGAACACAGAGTTTGGTTGCCGTGAAACTTTGCACGGACACTCCCACTAGGTTGAGAAAGAAATGTCACTCTATAGCCGTGTGATCAAGACGGAGTCTGTCCGAATTCTAATATTGCATCCTGATTGCATCTAAAGTTCGCAGGGGTGGTTTGCTTTAAACAAAATGCTAAAAAGTCAAGAACGCAGTGTCCAATTGGTGTGAAAAGCAGAGGAAGTATGGACCTATTATAGCACCACCACCAGGAGGCTGATTTATTTGCGACTATAGCCTACATTTTATGTTACTCCTACATGTTTTCACGCAAATCAGTATACATTATGTTTACAGGCATGTGATCAAAACGGATCCGTCAGATTTTTTATAGTCTATCCTGAAGTTTGCAGGAGTGGTTCGCTTTGAACAAAATGCCTCAAGTCAAGAGACCTGTGCTCCGAGGAGAACCTAGTGATTCAGACAGTATTTACCAGTAACTTTCCCAACAGCTACAGTACCGTGACCCTCCCACCAGTGGTGGAAAAAGTATTCACACTTTCACTTAAAGCTATACTGTGTAAGTTGCTCAACTAGTGGTCAGTAGCGTCCGCGTCTTTCGGCCGTTTTTCGCCGCGGACCGGGCCTCACACCCCCGCGTCACCCCCGCGTCTGCCTCCACCTCGCCGAGATCTATCTTTGGAGGGGTCCCTGGTTCCTGTGCGTTCAGGCATTCCGGAGAAACGGAGTGTTTCACCCGAGTATAGATAGAGACACACGGGCGCCTACAAATATGGCCGCCCTATTGTGATAGCTAGCGACCCCACTTCAAGATGCGCTGTGATTGGCCGGCAGTGTATAACCCTCGCTGTGATTGGCCGGTAGTGTATGATGACGTCATTTTGCCGGGAAATCCCGCCCCTGTCACTGCTAGAAGAAAATATATAAAGAGAAGGCTTCAGAAGCTGAAAATAGAGTGGGTGTTCTAAAACTTTAGCGATTTAAGAGTTAGGACAATTTTAAGATTTGTTTTATAAAAAAAGTTACATGGTATAACTTTAAGTAAAAGGATCAATACTGCACTATAGAAATACTCTGTTACAAGTAAAAGTCTGGAATTCAAAATGTACTTGAGTAAAAGTATGAAAGTGTTGGCATCATAATCTACCAAAAAGTACCAAAAGTAAAAGTATAAAATGTTTGAAAATAGCAGATCTACAAGCTCACAACTTGTCATGTTTGCTCTCTAGCAATAATGAAACATCTTACAGGAATGAGATTCTATTTCAACAACTTGAAATGAAATGTATCTAAAGCAGAGGATAAGCAGAGTGTTGTTGTAATGTGTAAAATAATACACCAGACATTAAGTCTTTGAGATGTTTATTTACACATTGGAACCTGTAAGGCAGCGCTATTAAACCTGCGGCCCGTGGGCCGCGTGCGGCCCCTGCAGCATGTCTATGCGATAAATCATTTCTGATGTCATATTTCAGTTTCTCACTAGAGAAACTATTTTGTCTTGTTTTATACAAAACATGTTTGCTATTTTGTTTGTTCCAAAAGAAGAAACATTGTCATTTCATCATGAATCATTCCATGACAATATTTTTGTTAAAACGAGGTTTGGCCTTATAGATAGAAATGTGTCTGGTTTCTGTGTTTCCTTCATTTTTAGTGCTTGTGTGTTACAAAATCATTGTCTTAACATCCAAAATAGGACTGTCATTTTTAGCTTGTGGCCCTTGGACTGTTTGTATTTTGCTGAGTGGCCCCTGAGCCATCTTAAGTTGAGTAGCCCTGCTGTAAAAAAATGTAAAACAAATTAAATCCTTTCCTTCATTTCTTTCTTATCTCCACATAACAACTCAAAGGTATATGAATGACATAGTTCAATGTGGTTCTCCCCTTTAACACAGAACTCTGGGAAAGGGGAACATGTTTTTGTTTTTTTTTAGTTTTTGTTTCTATATTAGCTTTTGATGCAATTATTATCATCTGCCTGTTTGATGTGTTCAACATTTTTTATTTAGCAGCCCCAACAAACCCAGTCACATCTGACTCACCTGGAAACCCTGTCTATGAGGTCAGTGGACAAGTTTATGTCCAGTATGCAAATGAACATTACCATAAATCTGTTATGGTTCTGCGGTGTAGGCCTACTGTACTAGTTGCACTCTTCCGTCTGAACTCCAATAGAGTTAGCCTTCCTCATCAGCTTGTTCACATGCATATTACTAGTAACTACTACTACTACTCTAACATATTAGTTGTGTGTTTGCTAAACTGGCCCTTTTTACTACACCACACAGTGGATCAGGGTACTAAAACAAATCTATTGAGACATTTAGATCGTGTCAAAGAGGTCATGTCTGACCTAGATACAGAATTTTAACCTGATCGATGTCATGATTAAATGTATCCCCTGAGCAAGCAGGCAGGTTATATTAGCTCAATGGTAAAGTTCAGGAAACAAGGCTCAGGTGTAAAAGAGGAATGTTTCATAGTGCAGCTTTAAAAATGAATTCCAACATTCTCCAAAAGGATTTCATAAATAAAATGAAAAATGTAATAAATGACATTAAAAAATAGAGAAAACAGCAGATCTACAAGCTCACAACACAGCGCAAAGTATATGCGTTGTGAGCTTTTAGATCTGCTATTTTATCAGTTTGGGTCCCAGGAAAAGCAATTCAATCTAATTTCTATTTTGGGTCTTAAGCTAAAACGTATGGAAACCATTGCACCAGCAGCTGCCTGGTTGGGTTTGCATCCTGGTCTGCGCAGTGGTCAGAGTTCCCGGTACAAATACTAGATACTGTAATCTGTGTGGTTACTACTATTACTACTATGTGCAACCAGACTATTGTTATAGGTCTGAGAACTTTTATGATCACCTAAAGTAAACCCGTTCTCATTTAACCTTTTTCTGTAAACTTCTATGTCACATAAAGTAAACCTGTTTTCATTTAAGTTTTCTGTAATTCAATGAGTTCAATGGACGTTTCCTGTCCCTTTTCTCATTGGACAATATAATATCAAAGACAGGATTTGTCAAGCTTCCCATGAGATCACAATATGTACCGTAATATAAACAGTAAGACGGAATTCAGTTCCCATTGAATTCCTCATGATTTGTGTCAATGGCAACCTTTTTAATACCTCTAAAATGACAAATTAAACATTGGCCAAATTGACAAATACTAGAGGCAGAAATTGTGAAAATAGCCTATCTACATGCTCACAACGCCTCGCAACGCGTTTGTTTTAATTTGTCATTTTAGAGGTGTTAAAAGGTCCTTAAATTGTCACTTAAGCATATACCCTCTATAGCAGTGTTTCTCAATCTTTTTTGGCTAGAGTACCCCCTTTCGCAGATTTTTTTATCCAAGTACCCCTTTACCCGACAACAACATTTTCCCAACTGCAATTAAAACCATAACTAGCGGTATATAACGGTATAACCCCCCTTTTCAAGAATCTAACATCACAAAAAGTAAAAAAAGGGAGTGAGATTTTCAACACTGTGGCCATAACATCTTAGTCGGGAGTTACACATGACAAAAAAACACAACAAGCAACCAGGTCTATAAAAATAAGCCAAAATTAAGCAACTAGGGCTTGTGAAATGTGAAAGAATTGTGGTGTTTCTCTGGAGGAGTTTCGCAAAATACCTACAATATCTCAGAATAGGGAAGAACAGAGAAACACAGCCCACAAGTGCAGATTCAAGTGCAGATAAACAGCTACTTTCATAACTTTTGTCTCGTCAGTGGTTAAGAATCCAGACACAATTGCACAATTTCTTTCACTATTTTTGTCTCACAAACGTTCAGCTATCAGACACATTAACATTTACACCATTCCTGTCAATTTGTCTGCAGTTTTGTAAGCTAAGCCTCTCTTCTAACTTGAATCTCACACCTGCCTTAAATACAATTTGTACTTTGCCTAATTTGACACTGACTACTGACAAACTACTATTAGTCCCATTTAAGCTAACTGTTCTGTCATGCTGATCTCACTCTGCTCATTGATACTTTTAGTATAACATGTGAGTACTTTTTCCACCACTGATTTCACACGTGTTACCGTGTTCTCTTTCAACATCACTGCAAATGAAACGGCAGCTTTTAATCTATGCATAAGGATAACAACTTTTAACAGCGAAGCGCCTGCGAAATTCTAGTAAATTACATTCAAACAACATTCAAACACATACCAGTTGCCTGGTAGCCTAATATGTAATTTGGGTTGGCAACTGTCAGGCTCACAACAAGTTTCTCCAAGTGTCATCATTAAACATAACAGTAAAAGTTTTTTCTCCTTCTAATTCAATTGTAGTTAATTATTTAACTATGAATAATAGTACCATGGTTTATACTATTTTTGGGGGCCATTATCTTGAGTACCCCCTGCAGGACCTCCGCGTACCCCTAGGGGTACACGTACCCCCATTTGAGAAACACTGCTCTATAGTATACACTTAAACTTTATGTTTGTTTGTTTGCCGTTGAGAGAGAACAATGTTGCACATTAAGTTAATCATCTGGGGACCCACCAAAATAATGTGGGTCTCGACCCACAGGTTGAGAACCACTGCTGTACTGTACTGTAATGTAATGTACTGTATGTGTTTGATGTACGTATCTGTGTTTGCTCAATCCCACGCTTATCAGTTTGCTGGTGAAAAGTGAAAATTGATTGAACTGTTCCCAAGAATTACACTTCTACATCGTATATGTAGTTGTAAGTTGGGTAAAGGTATGTGGATTCAGAAATCAGGGAAAACGGGTATGAAGGTGATTGATGCCAACCATTCCGTAGCTGAATGGTTAGGGAGCCTGCCTGGGGAACCAGAGCCCCTGGTTGTCCCTGGTTTGATTTCAGGCCAGGGTAGCAATATCGTTGTGTGTCCCTGAGCAAGACTCTTAACCCTTATTTGCTCACACGCTCCTTGTGGGCAGCGAATTAGCTGAGTTGGGCTGAATATACTGAATTTCCCCCTCGGGAGGAAGTAATTAACTATTAGCTATTATTGTAAAAAACCTTCTTACTCAGCTGATCATTTTCACATAGCAGTGGGTGTGGCCCAAGTGATTGGTGACAGGCACACCTGTGGTGAGCCCATATAGGCTCTAGCAGCACCACAGACCAAACATTTGCCTGAAGCCACACTATGGGACCCACTGGCTGTGTGCATGACATGATGCATTAAAGTAAGTTGTGTTTCAGTTTATTAGATATTGTGCCCCTTGATGTATTTGTTGTTAAGTTCCTTTATATATGTATTTAGGCCTTTGTTTGTTTATTTGAGTTATTGATTGTTGTTATTTTGATTTTTCATGCAGTAAAAATCATCATCCCCATCTTCACTCTGATCTGCAATCCTACAATAAAAATGCTTCAAATGCTAAATGGTCTGGTCCCGTCCTTATGCCCTAATCAGCATACCGGTGTAGGGGTACATAACTGAACTGTGTTGCCAGTGGTCCCTAGTGTAGTTCAGGTAAAGGAAATCTTACATGGTCCTTTATTAAATTATTATTTGAGAACAAGACCAAGAGTTCCAAAACCTTTCTAGCTGCGACCCCCCTTGGATTAGATGACAGGCCGTGAGCAGGAATCACAGGCAACTATTCTACGGTATGAAACTGTAATCAGTACAACTGGTGTGTGCAATGGTGCTAACCCCTTCAGAATAGCATATTAGTTGTCTGGACAGGCACAGTAAGAGACTGTGTTTGTCCAGGTTTCCTGCTTCGTGCTGCTGGCGGCGGGGTGCCCTGTGTTTGTGCTCGTGGCATTATTATGGTAAGCTTTTGTTTTAATGGTGTCTGGACAATGACACAACACGGTCCCCCCCTCACCCGCAACCCCCAAAGCCACCTATGGCTAAGGTAAAATACAGAAACCCAGTTTTTAAAAAACATAGAAAATGTAATTTTTTTAAAACACTAAACCAAGCTAAAATTGTGTGGGACCCCCTATGTAAACCCAAAGGTTTGTTCTGTGGCCATCTAAACATCCAGAGTATGGTAAATAAGCACAGTGAGCTAGAAAATCTGCTTGTAAACTCTAACATTGACTGTTTAGGTCTGACGGAAACATGGTTAAAGCGGTCATCCCCAGATGCCTTAGTGAGCATGCCTGGTTACAAGGTGTTCAGAAGGGACAGAGTAACTGGGAAGGGTGGGGGGGCCCTGCTTTATATCAAGAACACCTTACAATGTAAGCAAATTGTATGGCCCACTGAGATCCAGGCCGAATGTGTAGGTGTAGAAATTACACTATCCACAGAGATGAAGTTCACTCTAATTTGCTTATACCGTCAGCCATCAGCTAAAGTAGAAGTATACGACCAGCTAAAGACCATCCTCACGGCGTGTGATTTTAATCAAGAAGTAATACTAATTGGTGATACAAATGTTAACTGGGACGATAAAAAAATAAGGAAAAATCTTAAACTGGTAACAGACCACTATAATCTGACCCAATTAATAGAGCAACCTACAAGAATAACCAGTCACTCAGCAACCAAGATAGATTTACTGTTTTCAAATAAAGTGGAAAGAATCGCTAAAACATTTAACTTTGTGACAGGTCTCTCTGATCACAACATAATATTCTTTTCCAGAAAACTCTCAAAACAGGCGTTTAGCAAAGCTCAGTCCCAGCCTATATGTGGCCCGCTAGGTGTGAGCTAGTGCAGCCACCGTAGCTCTACCTGTGTTTCACACTTCCCCATTCCAATCAACAATGTTTGGTACTTAAGCACTTAGTTGGCAGCCCAAACCCAATGCTCTGTGGTTTGGCGGCTGCAGGGTCTTGCGACCTGGGTCCCTTTGTGTGTTTCCCTGTTCTTTGCCTGGTGAGTAAATGTTGCTTTTATGGGTTGCTTTCACAATGTGTAAATTAGTATTTTAATATATTGTTTATACTCAACCAGGCCAAGTGCTGTGGTGTCCTGAGGTGACAAGCCACATGTTTCCCATTGTCCATGGGGATCATATGAAAGACAATTAAGGTATATAGATGTTTGAGTTTGATCATTTGATGTCTTGTCTTTGTTTTATCTGTTTTCTAAAAATGTGTTTTCATTCCCATAGCTGATCACCACTGCTGTTTTGTTTTGTTTAGTGTTTATGATTTTGTTTCTTGTTTGAGCCATTTCTCATGTTTAATTTCTGTAATATAATATACTATAAGCAACTTACTTACTGCTGGCATCAGGGGGTCACTATATAGGACACTTAATATAGCCCACTACTAAGGTTTTGTGTGAGGGCGAATACATCTTTTCATGGTGTCGCCGGTTTTACTTGCATGCAGTTTGCTTTTGTGTTATACTTTTAGTGTGATTACTTATTTAGTTTGGGCAAGTGTTGGTGTCCTATCGGTTTAGCCCCCTCCCCGTTTAGCAGTCCTGTAGTCTACTCCAGCCAATAGATAAAGTCTATTTGATTTTATTGTTGCTTGATATCGAATGTATTAGTACACTGATTAAGCTCTTATTATTGACTGTTGCTTATATATCGTTTTTACTTTTAAAAACTGCTATTGCTATTAAAGCCTGCTATTGCTGAAAAAGTTAAATAAAACCCTCTTGTATTTGGGGAACTTCCAAGTCTCAAACCCTTGTTTCGTACTTGTTTGTGGGGAACCCAAGTTTACATGGTACTGAGTATTACAATTCCTCGATCTCCTCGAGGTGGCGTTGTCTGGTAATGGTAATTTGATTAATGCTAAGCTGCACCAGGTCACATTCTGGCGTTAGTCGGCAGGATTTTAACAAGGTATTTGAGACTTGAAGTATTTGTTTGTATTGAAATGGCTCATTTTTATTATATATATATATTTTTAATAGTTTAGCTTTTATTTAATAACAAAACAGCAGTTGGTGCCCCGGGGGACCAGCCGTTGCTTTCGGAAGGACATCAAGCCTGACCGGCCATGGAGGAAGAAGTCCAGGACCTGAGGGCCTTGGTGTGCCAATTGCAGGCTGACAAGGCACAGCTACTGGCCAAATTGGAGATGGCTGAAATTAAAAACATTTTAAAGCGACAGCAAGAGCAGCTAAATGAACTTGTAAAAGCCCTCCTAGCATTACAGTCGGCCTCTAAGCCTTGTCAGCCAGCCCCTAAACACAAGTCTCGCTTTTCAGGTCCATTGGTATGCTGGCGCTGCCAACGACCAGGTCATCTCGCAAGGGAGTGTGATAATGCTCGAGTTGCCAGAGCGAGCCAGCAGCCACAAAGGTACCAACGGGGTGAACGATATGGCCCCCAGAAACCCTGTCAGCCTCTGGCAAGGGCCCCTAACCGTCCGGTTGTCAACCCCCCTACCGTTGCACCACAGCAGGACCTGCCCCAGGTACGGCAGGTCAATCACGTCATGCTCAGACCTGTGCCAGGGGGAGGTCCTGTGTCTCGACCATTGAAACAAAGGGCCCGTGGTTGGAAGGACGATGAGAAAGATGAGGAGGTAAACGAGGAGGTATACATCATGGTGAGCCCTCCGCTTGCCTCCATTGCTCAACCAGCCCCTCCCTGTGAAGTTCCTGGACGGTCTGCGGTGAGGCATCCACCAGTCCCTCCATGTGAAGTCCCGGGCCCGTCTGCGGCGATGCGTCCTCCTGCCCAGGTGCACCCACCAGCCCCTCGCTGTGAAGTCCCGGGCCCGTCTGCGGCGATGCGTCATCCTGCCCAGGTGCACCCACCAGCCCCTCGCTGTGAAGTCCCGGGCCCGTCTGCAGTGAGGCGTCCTCCTACCCCAGTGCGTCCACCAGCACCTCCCTGTGAAGTCCCTGGACGGTTGGTGATGAGCCCTCCTGCCCCGGTGCATCCACTAGCCCCTCCCGGTGAAGTGATTCTTCGAAGGTCTGCCCGTGAGACAGCAGGCAGACATTCCAACCTTTACCATCTACCAGTGAAATTAGGGGGTGGGGCTTTCCAGGTGCCCGGGGTGAGCAGCTCCATGTCATTTTTGTTTAGGCCTTGGTGTTAGGTGGGTATTGTCGGGACGACAATAAAAAAAAGTGGGGGTAAATGTGGCCCGCTAGGTGTGAGCTAGTGCAGCCACCGTAGCTCTACCTGTGTTTCACACTTCCCCATTCCAATCAACAATGTTTGGTACTTAAGCACTTAGTTGGCAGCCCAAACCCAATGCTCTGTGGTTTGGCGGCTGCAGGGTCTTGCGACCTGGGTCCCTTTGTGTGTTTCCCTGTTCTTTGCCTGGTGAGTAAATGTTGCTTTTATGGGTTGCTTTCACAATGTGTAAATTAGTATTTTAATATATTGTTTATACTCAACCAGGCCAAGTGCTGTGGTGTCCTGAGGTGACAAGCCACATGTTTCCCATTGTCCATGGGGATCATATGAAAGACAATTAAGGTATATAGATGTTTGAGTTTGATCATTTGATGTCTTGTCTTTGTTTTATCTGTTTTCTAAAAATGTGTTTTCATTCCCATAGCTGATCACCACTGCTGTTTTGTTTTGTTTAGTGTTTATGATTTTGTTTCTTGTTTGAGCCATTTCTCATGTTTAATTTCTGTAATATAATATACTATAAGCAACTTACTTACTGCTGGCATCAGGGGGTCACTATATAGGACACTTAATATAGCCCACTACTAAGGTTTTGTGTGAGGGCGAATACATCTTTTCATGGTGTCGCCGGTTTTACTTGCATGCAGTTTGCTTTTGTGTTATACTTTTAGTGTGATTACTTATTTAGTTTGGGCAAGTGTTGGTGTCCTATCGGTTTAGCCCCCTCCCCGTTTAGCAGTCCTGTAGTCTACTCCAGCCAATAGATAAAGTCTATTTGATTTTATTGTTGCTTGATATCGAATGTATTAGTACACTGATTAAGCTCTTATTATTGACTGTTGCTTATATATCGTTTTTACTTTTAAAAACTGCTATTGCTATTAAAGCCTGCTATTGCTGAAAAAGTTAAATAAAACCCTCTTGTATTTGGGGAACTTCCAAGTCTCAAACCCTTGTTTCGTACTTGTTTGTGGGGAACCCAAGTTTACATGGTACTGAGTATTACAATTCCTCGATCTCCTCGAGGTGGCGTTGTCTGGTAATGGTAATTTGATTAATGCTAAGCTGCACCAGGTCACATATAGTCAAAACAATCCCAAAACATCTGCAACATAGCCTTGAGGTTGCCCTACAAGGGCTTGAGTGGGATGATTTACACTCATGTGATGATGTTGAGACCGGATGTAATATCCTGCTTTCCAAAATTGGCAGGGTAATGGAATCTTTCACCAGAGGTGGTAACCAGAGGAAAGGGAGAAAAATTACTCTACCTTGGGTCGATAAAAAATGTAGAGATCAAATGAAAACCAGAGATTTACTGCTTAAAAAGGCATTAAAATCTGGCCTGACAACGGACAGACAGCTATTCACACATGCTAGAAACAAAGTCACAAATTTCTTAAGGAAGGCTAAAGCTGGATTTTATATCTCCATCATAGAGAGTGCCAGAGGAAATGGAAAAAAAGTGTGGGAATACATAAATAAACTGACAGGGAAATACTATAAGCAGGATAATAACAACTTAGAACTTAAAATAGATAATGTCCTGGTGAAAGATCCCCACACGCTTGCTAGCAATCTAATGCTGTTTTTTCTAAACTCTGTGTATGAAATCACACAGTTGTTCAGACCCTCTAAGTTTGTTTCACGCCCTGTTCAAAATGATCTCCCCATTTTTAATTTGGAGGAAGTCACAGAAAACGAGGTGACAAACATTGTCAGATCACTGAAAGCATCCAAAGCTAAAGATGCACACGGGCTTGACACAAACTTTCTTAAAACAAATATTGACTCTCTGGTGGCACCAATCACACATCTGGTAAATCTGTCCATAAGAAAATGCACTGTCCCAACTCAGTGGAAAGCTGCTGTTATAACACCTATATTCAAATCTGGCTCAAAAACGGACATATCAAACTATAGACCCATAAGCATCTTACCTGTTATATCAAAAGTGGCTGAAAAGTGGATTGTAAAGTCTATTGTTAAACATCTAGACAAAGGCTACACCCCTCTGCATCCTATGCAGTTTGGGTTTCGAGCCTTCCACTCCACTGAGTCAGCAAATTGCTTATTCATTGAAAAGTTAAAGTGTGCTTTGAACAAGGCCCCATGCGCAATGGCAGTATTTTTAGATTTCAAGAAAGCATTTGACTGTCAGCCATCAGGTCCTCTTGTCCAAACTAACACATTTCAACTTGTCCCCAGAGGCCATCAAATGGTTTACATCATACCTATCAAATAGAGAACAGTGTGTAAGCATAAATGGCATCAAGTCTCCTTATCACACTTGCTCGGTTGGTGTCCCCCAGGGATCAATAGTAGGACCAATTCTGTTTTCTCTGTTCATAAACGACCTACCTGATGTATGTAAAGATGTACATATCCAGATGTACGCAGATGATGCGGTTATACTGACTCATGGAAAGAGCTATGCAGAGGTGTCAACGGTTTTAACTTCTGTTCTGACCAGCGTTCGGGACTGGCTTACAGACTCATGCCTGCTCCTGAATGCAAAAAAGACGGTCTGCATGGCTTTTTCCAAAAGACCAGTTGTGATGGAGTCATCAAATGTGTTTCTGGGTGGAGAGGAACTTGAACTTGTGTCAGAGTTCAAGTACCTCGGGGTCATGTTAGACTCAACCCTAACCTTTAAAAAACATGTAAAAAAGGTTACAAACACAATCAAGTTCAACCTTCAGAACTTTAAACAAATCAGACCTTTTTTGGCAGTTAGTGCTGCTAAATCTTATCTCCAATGCATGATCCAATCACACATTGAGTACTGTTTCACAAACTGGTCTTGCACAGGTATAACGATTCTCAAACCCATTGAACAGCTATATAAGAGTGCGCTTAAGGTATTCGATAGGAAACCCCGCTCATATCACCATTGTAATATTCTTCAGAGGTACCGTTTTTTGAGTTTCGCTAATTTTAAGGTATTTAAACAGGTCAGTATCATATATAAGACCCTAAATGGTCTATGCCCACCTCCCCTAAAGGAATTCATAAAAAGGAAGCCCGATAGAGGACTCAATACTAGAGCAATCACTAGAGGGGATTGCGAAGTACCGTACCGGGTAACCGCTTTTGGAAAAAACACCCTTTCAGTGCAGGGATGTTCAATCTGGAATGACCTACCTCTAACAATAAGAGACTGTTTGTCATTTCCATCCTTCAAGTTCAATCTAAAAAAATGGTTAGTTGACAATCAAACCTGTGACCATGTATAGTTTTAAGAGTACAGCTCATGTCATGTACGTATATTTTTAACTTGTCTTTTCTAATGTAGGGTACTGTTAGTAATATGTGTTGTTTTGTTGTTTTCTCTTGGTTGAGGAAAAATAGTATTTGTATGTATGTTCTTAGGCGCCCTCTCCTAATGTAGGGTTACTGTTTGTTGGTATGTATTGTTTTGTCTTCATGTGGGGACTACGGATGAAATTTAGCATTCTTGCTAATTCCGGCTTATTTACATTGCTTTCATGTAGTGTTCATTAATATGCATTGTCCCGTCTAAATAAACAAATAAAGTAAAGTAAAGTGTAGAGCTCTCTGGTTGTCTCCACCAGCCGAGGCAGGGGGAGAGTATGTTTTCGCCCCTGTCCGTGCGTCCGTCCGTCCGTGCGTGCGTGCGTCCGTCCTCCAAGTTTGTTACCAGCTAATCTCCGGCGCCGTTGGCCCGGTCGCTGCCAAAATGAGCACACACACTCCCTGGATGCCAATTCAGAACCTCTGCCCCACATTTTTCAAATGGCCCTGTTCTAGCGCCACCATGAGGCCGATGTTTGCAAAACACATTTCTGTACACTACTCCTACAGATTTTGTCCAAAAATCACGCAAATCGGTAGACAGTATCTCTACAGTCATGTGATCGACATGGATCTGTCTGATTGTCCACATTCCATCCTGATTGGCTGAGATTGGCTTTCAAAGTTTGTAAGATTGGTCCGTTTTGGACAAAATGCCTCAAATCACAAACTGGTCTACTGCCTGTTCATCACCGCTACAGACCTACAGTACTTCATCATGTTCTGGACGGTAAGCAGGCTCTGATATTTTTCTCAGTAATTTCATGAATAGACTAGAAAGAAGAAGTGTGGTTGCGAGTCACACTTGAATTCCGCCCTTGTCGTTTTATGCCCAAAAATGTCTTATTTTTATTATTCCCAGTGTATTTTTCCACCCCAAAAAATACAATTCATTAACTTTAAGCCTTGGTTTTCATTTCTGTGATTTTCTGAGTGAGTGTGTCCGAACAGTTCTCTCCTGAAAAGGGGACTGGTGTGATGTCACACCAGGGCCCATTTCCTATTGGACTCCCTCGAGAAGGGGGCGGTACTTTTTGGGAGGCTATATTTTATTGAGACTAGGCCTACATGAGGTGGAACCATGAGGTAATGTGGTACTAAAATTGGAACGATACAGAGAAGATAAGTATGGTGCCATGCTAATATTGGAACGATACAGAAAAGATTAGCATGGCGCCATAGTATCAAAGACAAATGTGGTCTAGAACCGCAAACCGTGAGCTTACAAACCACTGACATAGGTCTGCTGCAACAGAAGCTTGGAAAAGCTTTTTCATTAACCATCACCATAATAGTTAGTCAGTAACTTGGAAGAGCACACAGGCCTTGATAATATAACAGTTGATATGGATGCAATCTGTTAGAGAAATTTAACATTTGGCTAGTGTTGTTAAAAATCCTTGTGTTTTATTTTGTAGCATTATTTCAGTGTGTCGTAATGTTTTTTAGGTTTTTACTTTATTCTTGTGTTCCTTTCATTCTGTAGGTATTATTGTTACTATTTTTCCTGTTCTACTCTGTTACTGTCTTATCTCACCTCCCTGTGCTTGCTAGTTTTCTCCACCTGTGTCCTGTTAGTCTCTAAAGCCCGGATCATAGTCGGGTCCGCGGTGTGTAGTCTTTTCGAGTCTTTTTGAGTCATGAAACTACAACGTTACATCATTCCTCGCAGTGGAGAGCTTTCCACCGCGAGTCCCAACACATCTCTCTGTTTTTACTATCAGACAGACAGGCTCTACACCCCGTTCACTGATTGGTCGACCTGAACCGGTCTAGACGGGGTAAAGGACTTCACCGTGGGCCGTGACTATGATGGCCTGCACTTACTGTATTTTCTGACTTGAGGTGGAAAGCATTCCACCTCAAATTTGCGGTGGATAGCTCTCCACCGTAGACTCTGATCCGGGCTTTAGCCAATCCCTGTGTTGATTGTCAGTTGTGTTCACCTGTGTCTGGTTAACCCTGTGAGTATTTAAACCCTCAGTTTCTTGAGCTCTCTGCCAGTAGTTAAATGCTTACAGTGTTTAGTAGCAGTAGATACGATTTAGTGGTCTCAATATAGGCCCTATGTTTATTCTTGTGATCCTTACTTAAGTGAATATCTGTATGATCTTTCTTGCATGCATTGCCCCCACCCCTACCGTTTACGACTCCCCCAAGAACATCTTAACACAGCTACTTAGAGTACAATTACCTCAAATAAATCTACTTTGTTGCTTTAATTACACAATTACACCACACTGACGCTCCCCTGTCCAAGTTGAAAAAATGCACCAGTTGCCACCTCCGAAAATTTGCGCACCGAAATTTGGACGTCGGCTCGCATCGGCTCACGTTGGCTCACTCTGTCCAAATTTCGGATACATATATAGAATTTCATTCTATATATAACTATGGTTTTATCTGATTATCCATTTGGCATTTGAAATACAGTAATCACAGACAGTAGCACACCTGGGGAGTAGGGAGTCACAGGTTTGATTCCCCAGCTTGATTATTTGTCTCCAACATATTACATTTTACATGTTTTCAGATAGTGGTCTGCGGCCAAATTTGTATTGATCAGATTTTACTTGACAATGGCTTGTAAATGTCTGTGCCATTGCAGCTCAATGAATGATAGTGTGTTGTGTCGGATAATCACAGAGGCTGAGTGACACACACACAACTTTAAGATCTCTGGAGTCCAACATCTGGATGAATATCATCTTTCACTTTTTCACTGAAGCAGGGAGTTCAAATCTCCAACAGGATATTTTTGCTGTCCATCTAAATTCTAATAGTTGGGTTAGGGTTAGGGTACGTTCGCCATTGAGCAATCCATGCCAGCATGGCTCAAAGGTTAAATCCAAGGTTCACAAATCAAAGGTTCCAGGTTCAAACCTCAAATAAAACTGAAATATCTCAACCCACCAAACAATAAGATAGCTGGTAAATCAAACTGAAAGTGCACTACAATGAAACTCAAATGTCTAAAAAAAACAATTAAAATGGTAATGGGAAAAATCAATGACAGTCACATATTAACTGAAAAATACCACAAAACTGCTGGGTAAAACACTAACATAATAATGAAAAAGCCCCAATAAAGACAATGTTGAATATAATGATTTAACTTAATATGTACATTTCTAAAGCACATTTCTTCCACCGACCGGGTCTAAAAGAGGACGTGAGGAGGGAGCTGGGCTGTCTCTGCCCCTGTCGCCTTAAAAACCCCAAAATCTAAGACATACCCTGACCAAGATTCAAACCCTCAACCTTCAAGTAGTGAAACATCTACTTCACTCATGCACCACCAGGCCATTCACATTAATGCAATATTGGAGCTTATATTTAACACACTGGATATTTTCACTGTCTATCTAAATTCTAAAAGTTGGGTTAAATATTACCTCCGCCATTGAGTCACCCATGCCAGTGTGGCACAAGAGATAAACACAGGTTAACAAACCAAAGGTGAGGTGTTCAATTCCCCACTGGATATTTTCGCTGTCCATCTAAATTCTAAAAGTTAAGTATTACATTTGCCGCAGTATCATCCATGCCAGTGTGGCTCAATGGTTAAAACCAAGGTCTATAAGTCCAAAGGTTCTAAGTGCTAAACCTCAAACAAAACTGAAATATCTAAAATCTCAAACTCAAAAGCCAATAAACCAATCCAAAAGGGCACTACAATGATTTCAAATATCCAAACAAAATTGAAACAATAAAATAAAAATGGTAATGGGTGATATCACTAATAAATAAACTGGAAGAAAAAGAAATGAAAATAAAATAACCACAAATACAAAATCACTGGGAATAATCACTAACATAAAGAAAAACAATAAATTAGAGAAAATGTTGAATAAAAAACATTAAGTTAATATATAAATTTCAAAAGCTATCTATGTCATTGTGGCTCTAGCCTCGGAAACCCAGACTTCTTTTGGTGATCGGAAGAAAAAGAAGTCTGGGCAAACCCCCCTATAACTGTGCTGGCTCATGAAATTTTAATTGTATAAAAGATGAACACAAGTGTGGAGTTCAATTCCCAACTGGATGTTTTCACTGTCCACCTAAATTCTCAAAGTTGGGTTAAAAATTACGTTTGCCTTTTCATCATCCATGCCAATGTAGCTCAGGAGATGAACACAGGTTTGACAAACTAAAGGTGAGGAGTTAAATTCCCCACTGAATATTTTCGCTCAAGAGATAAACACAAGATTAATAAACCGAAGGTGAGGTGTTCAATTCCCCACTGGAAATTTTCATTGTCCATCTAAATTCTAAAAGTTGGCTTAATTATTACGTTCGCTCCAGCATCACTCATGCCAGTGTGGCTCAAGAGATAAGCACAGGTTTAATAAACTGAAGGTGAGGTGTTCAATTCCCCATTTTAAATTTTCACTGTCTATCTAAATTCTAAAAGTTGGATTAAATATTACGTTTGCCATTAAATCATCCATGTCAGTGTGGTTTAAGAGATGAACACAGTTTTAATAAGCCAAAGATGAGGTGTTCAATTCCCCACTGGAGATTTTCACTGTCTATCTAAATTCTAAAAGTTGGGTTAAGTATTATGTTCGCCCCAGTATCACTCATGCCAGTGTGGCTCAAGAAATAAGTACAAGTTTAATAAACCACAGGTGAGGTGTTCGATTCCCCACTGGAACTTTTCGCTGTCTATCTAAATTCTAAAAGTTGGTTTAAGTATTACGTCCGCCATTTGATTGACCATGCCAGTGTGGCGCAAGAGATGAATGCAGGTTTAACAAATCAAAGGTTAATAGTTCAATTCCCCTCTGGAACGTTTTGGTGTCTATCTATTCTAAAAGTTGGTTTCATGATTACGTTCGCCCCAGTATCACTCATGCCAGTGTGGCTCAAGAGATAAGCACAGGTTTAATAAACTGAAGGTGAGGTGTTCGATTCCCCATTAAAAATGTTGCTGTCTATCTAAATCCTAAAAGTTGTGTTAAGTATTACGTTTGCCATTAAATCATTCATGTCAGTTGGCTTAAGAGATGAACACAGGTTTAACAAGCCTAAGGTGAGGTGTTCAATTCCCCACTGGAAATTTTGTTGTCCATCTAAATTCTAAAAGTTGGGTTAAGTATTACGTTCGCCCCAGTATCATTCATGCCACTGTGGCTCAAGAAATAAGCACAGGTTTAATAAACCACAGGTGAGATGTTCAATTCCCCACTGGAACTGTTCGCTGTCTATCTAAATTCTAAAAGTTGGTTTAAGTATTACGTCCGCCGTTGTATCATCCATGCCGGCATGGCTCAAAAGATGAACAGAGGATTAACAAACCAAAGTTGAGGGGTTCAATTCCCCGCTGGAACTTTTCGTTGTCCATCTATATTCTGAAAGTTGGGTTAACTATTACGTCCGCCATTGTATCATCCATGCCAGCGTGGCTCAATGGTTAAAACCAAGGTTTAATAAGTCAAAGGTTCTAAGTTCAAACCCCAATCAAAACTGAAATATCTCAAAACCCTAAACAACATCAAAAGCCAATAAAAACAACCCAAAAGTGCATTACAATGATCTCAAATATCAAACAAAAGATGAAACAATCAAATAGGACTGGTAATGGGCAAGATCTCTAATTCATAAACTGAAAATAAAAAAAGAAATACAAATACAAAAAAAAGGAAAAAAAATCACTAACAAAGAAAAATAATAAATTAAAGAAACTGTTTAATAATAATAATTTAACTTAATATGTAAATTTCAAAAGCTCCTCCCCCTGGAGGTGTGACACCTGCAAACTCCTCCCTCCAAGCTCCTCCCCCTGGAGGTGTGACACCTGCAAACTCCTCCCTCTTTCACCGGGGCTAAAAGAGGCCGTGAGGAGGGAGTTGGGCTCTCTCCGCCCTCAACGCCTTAAAAACAAGAAAAATGAAGACATTCCCTGACCAAGATTCAAACCCTCAACCTTCAGGTTGTGAGGCATATGCTTTACTCTTGCACCACCAAGCCTTTCACACTAATAAAATTTTGGAGTTTATATTTAAAGTTGAAAGGAGGGATGACAGGTCAAAAGATGAAAATCCACTGCAAACACCTCTACCCCTGATAGAATGGCTGAATCTACTAGATCACCCCCTGATGACCAGGGTTCATTTTGACACAAGTGAGTTCTATTCCAGGTTATTGTTTAACACCATTTGTACTTTTACTGAGTCTGCACCTGCATTTAAACTTGAAAGCACTTTAAAGCAAACAGAGATGTTTCATTTTAGCCCAAGTAATGTCATTAAAATTCATACCCTTTTTGTCATATATGGATTTCTTAGTTTCAGATGATCAAAACTATAGCGGTTTCAGCCACAAGTCTTTCTTGTCTTTCTTTGCCCTTCACTTTAGACAGTTACATTAAAAAAGCGCTTTAACAATAACTAGCCCTTACCCGTTCAAAGATATGAGCTCCGAAATGATGTGCAGTGTGTGGATTATGGGATGTGCACTGTGCACACAGTATATGAGGGATGGAAAGTAACTTTAACTGGTGCTTGCATGCTAATATGTAGGAGCATCAATGTAAGAAATACCCTTTCCATTTAACGGCTACAGAGATACTGTGTACCGATCTGCATGATTTTGGACAACATATGTAACAGGGCCAGAACCCCCCCCCCCCCCCCCCCCCCCCCGCCCGCCCGCCTGCCCGCCTGCACACACACACACACTCCCCCCCCCCCCCCCCCCCATGTGTGTGTGTGTGTGTGTGTGTGTGTGTGGGTTTGTGTGTGATTGTGCATGGCCTGAACAACAGCACCCCTCCCTTAACATGTGTGGTGACAAAAGGTACTGTAGGCTAAATAGATATAGATACACCGTAAAAATGCAATTATACAGCATACGATTTGTGAAAGTGACAAACGGGCTTCACAGTTATGTCAGGTGTGTTCATATGCTGATGGTGATGCGATTTCAGATCAATTGCTCCAGCCACTGATGAGAAACGCGGTTTCAGACAGACAGACACTCAGACAGACAGACATTCGGAAAATTATATGTTAGATATTTATATTTATAATGCACTTTACATTCGTGACAATCTCAAAGTGCTACAATAGGCATAATACAAGTATCATCACACCATTAAGAAACATTTAGAAACTTTAAAGTTTAACTAGTTTCTCAATTAAATACTGCTGAATTATTAAATATATAATTAATAATTAAATGTGTATGCGTCACAACCCGGCCTGTGGGGCCATGACAAATTGAGGACACGTGGTAGTGGTTTTAAATGTAACAATAATTTATTAACAAAATGTTTAAGTAATACTTTCAAGAGTTTGAGCTGTGTAGTACAGTAATCAGTAGTGTCAGCAATGCATGGATGTGTGGTAGGTGTAGTTAGTCACCAAAATGGGAGGGGACCTGTGATTTTCTGCCGCACTTTTTATTTCTGTTTTATCTATTAGTTTGGTCATTAAGGTCCACAGAATGAGAGGCCTGCTCACACCTGGGGAGGTTTTTTGCGAAAAAAAGTTATGGCCATTTGTATATTCACTGTCCCATTGACTCTACTAGAAATATTTAAAAAAAGAAAAAAAAGTCTGCTTTAATTAGCATGTGAGGGGTCAAACTAAGGGTTTTTCGTGATTCTGAATCCATTGCAAGCATCTGTTTTGCATGAAAAACATTCCTTGGGCTAGATATCAGCCCCCCAAAACAGTCAAAAGTGAGGACACAGTTTTGGGCTGCCGAAAGTTAACCCAAGCAATGTTTTTTTATGAAAACAAATGCTTGCTATGGATTCAAAATCATGAAGAACCCCTAGTTTGACCCCTCACATGCTAATTAAAGCAGATGTTTTTCCCTTTTTTAATATTTCTAGTGGAGTCAATGGGACAGTGAATATACAAATGGCCATAACTTTTTTTCGCAATGTTTCCGGCAGAGCAGGCCTCTCATTCTGTGGACCTTAATGACCAAACTAATAGATAAAACAGAAATAAAAAGTACAGCAGAAAATCACAGGTCCTACCCTATTCCTTGAGCTTTTGGGCTTGTGGGTCCCCAGCTAAGTGTGGGGTGTTGAAGAGTGTGCAAACTCAAACATAAGGGAAAGCAAACAAACAAAGTGCTGTCGTGTGTACTGGGAGAGAGAGACTGGCTTGCCACCCAGTCTATAGGGCTCCAGAGAGTACTGGCCAGGTGCTCCCAATGCACCTAATCATCAAGCTCATTGGCCGACACCCATAGGCTCTGTGGGAGAAGCACATATACAGGGAGAACACGATATGGACACCACAGGCCCTACAGGCCAGGTCAAAGGGGCTGTGACATATATAATATAATATGTAGATGATTATTTACAAAAAATAGAAATCTCCTGGATTCTGACAGTCCTCTGTTGGCAAACCTGCCTACCACTGCTGGCTGGTCTGCAAGAACAGATCCACTCTGGGTGTGTGTGTGTGTGTGTGTGTGTGTGTGTGTGTGTGTGTGTGTGTGTGTGTGTGTGTGTGTGTGTGTGTGACTATAGTCTACTTGTGAGGACCAAATGTCTCCACAAGTATATACAGTATAATAATTTGAGAAACAGTCTTTGTGAAGACCATTTTCCTGGTCCTCACAATTTAGGCATTTAGCAGACACTCTTAAAGGACCGGTTCACCTCTGGGACAACCAGATCTTATTTTATTGTTGTTTGGGACACGATCAACACAATCCTGAGTTATTTTTTGTGAGATATTTTAGTATTTCAGCGTGCTACAACTGGTCATATGATGCTTTGTAGCATGATATTGCATCATCTAATGCATTATATGATGCAAAATGCATCATATGATGCTTTTTAGCATGCTGAAATACAAAAATATCTCACAACACAGATTGAACACAAAAAATAACTCAGCATTGTGTTGATCGTGTCCCAAACAACAATAAAATAAGATCTGGTTGTCCCAGAGGTGAACCGGTCCTTTAAGTCATTTTGTTCAAAATGGACCAATCCTGCAAACTTTGGAAGCCAATGTTAGCCAATTAGGATCATGGAATATGAAATATCGGACAGATCCATCTTGATCAGAGAGATACGGTGTACTGATTTGCATGATTTTTCGATAAAATCTCAAGGAATAATAGGAAACAATACGTTTTACAAAAGTCAGCCTCCTGGTGGCGCTATAAAAGGCAGATATGAATAGAAGCAGTGCTCTTCCGAGCACAGGTCTCCACCAGGTCAGGTATTAATTATTGTGGCCTCCTGGTGGCGCTACATGTGAAAAGGGTGCCATGTCTTCTTTGGCCTATAACGGTGATGATCACATGACTGTTGCGATACTGGCAATTTCATTACAATTGCACGCTGTGTTCATGATCAATCCGTTTCTTAGCCAATCAGGATGGAATATTTAATATGGGACAAATCCGTCTTGATCATATGACTGTAGAGATACTGTCTACTGAATTTTGTTAATTTTGGGTAAAAATTTGAAGTGACATTTCTTCCTCTGCCTAGTGGGAACGTGTGTGCACGATTTCATGATAATTGTCTCTGATAGATATGAATTATGATACATAATTGTATGATTTGTGTATGAGGCTCATATGACCATAAGGTTATATTATGAACTGAACTTACAGTATAGGAGACCATGTTTTTGGTGGTACTGTGAGTTCAGGCTACTGATTACAGGTCACTACGAAATCATGTTTTGGTTTATACTGTATGTCACTAGTGGAAAGTTACCAACACTACGTGTCACTGTCTTCTTGTTATGATCTGGGAACGAATGAATGAGTCCCACGATCTTATACTGTCATAACTGTACTCTTTATATACAGTATGTTAACTTCCATCTTGGAAGAGAGAGAATTAGCAAAGCTGCCACTAGGATGGTACGCTCAGATGTTTGTCTCTTTGTCTGACTCTCTTCAAATACAGCAATTTATTGATAGTCCTTTGGCTCGATTTATAGATCCATATTTATTTAACTTATATTTATTTAACTTTATTAATAATTTATTTAACAGTCTCCACCAGCCGAAGGCATGGGGGAAAGTATGTTTTCCCCTCCGTCCGTGTGTGTGTGTGTGTGTGTGTGTGTGTGTGTGTGTGTGTGTGTGTGTTTGTAGGATTGAGCCGTTTTGAACAAAATGCCTCAAATCACAAATGCAAAGTGCAATTTTCATGAAATCGCACACACACATTCCCACTAGGCTGAGGAAGAAATGCCACTTAATTTTTTTTAAATCAGCCTCATGGTGGCGCTATAACAGGCCGATTTGTCGTTTTACCTATAACTCCACCGATCAGTTTCAAACTTTGTAAGCGCACTCCCTAGAGGCCAAGGAAAAACCCTTTCCCTGCATTTTTCACATCAGCCTTTTATAGTGCCACCATGAGGCTGTTTTTTGACAAACACATTTTTGACACTTCACTGTCTCTGAAGCCAACTTGTCCACTCACCTTGGATTGCGTTTGACCCCGCTCATTCATAACCACCTAATTCAATACCACCCAACGCACACCCACAACCAACATACTACACCTGGTGGAGACCTGTGCTCGGAAGAGCACTGCTTCTAGTTCTAGTTTGATTTATGTAGACATCCTTCAAATTACTTGCATGTATGTTTTTGTTAGACATTTGTTTTGGAGCACAGGATTAGAAGACTGTCAGTGACGTGTGTTTGTACACAAGCTCAGAGGAGCGAAGATAGGCTTGCCTCACAGCACAAACGGTAATATGTTCTACATTCTCAGACTATGTATAGGCTACGTTTATGTCTTTAACCCTTTGTAAGCCACGGGGAGCGGCGGGAGCCCCTTAATGTTAAAACCGTAGTATATCGCACATCCCAGCAAGGAGTCTCAGCCACGCCGTACTTTCCCGGACTTTGTCATTAAAACCGGAATAAATGATTTTGATCCGAAAATCGGCGATCGTCTAACCTTCCCTAGTCACCACTCGTGCATTGATAGCTCATGCACGGTCTGGCATGAAGCAGAGGTGACGTCAGCTCCTTTCCTTCTCCAAGGCTACTCCCAGCCATCCGTTTGCTGTCTGTACACTGGTGCTCCTACTGCAGCCATGCTTGGGGCTATGCTAGCGAAAATTTTCAGGTCTGTTCTTGAGTCACACATGGATTATTTGCGGGGACATTTACGTGAACGGATCGCGCACGCGAAACGCATGGGGAGATCGATGATCGGCCAAAACCCCCATTCTATCCCAACGGAGATCGAGAAAATCACGTTGAGCTAATGACCTGGGGAAAAAAAAGAAAAGAAAAAACAACGGCGCTGTCCAAGAAGGAGGGGCTCATGTTTATAAACATAATATTATGTCTCAGATCACAATACAATAATAGAAATTTCATGGCTAATCTACCAACCACCATTCTATTTCGGACGGCAAAGTGTTAATAGACGTGTCAACAAGCCACAAACTAGCTGTCCCTATGTATGAGACGAGGTAGGCTTGTGTTACCCATTGTAAAGTACTTTGAATGCATTTTACTGGCAGTGGCTGCAATGCTAATGCTTGGCTGACGTCGAAGTGGTAGTCAGATTTGATTCTGATTGCCACCACTGCACCAGACATCAGCCGAACATGTTTAGCTAGCCTGGCGGTGCCAGCCTCTATCACACACTTCGTTGGGTGGTGTTGTGTGGTCTGGTTTATTAACCAGGATAATGTTTAGCACCAGGGCAAATCATGAGACTGATTCAATGTGTGTTTCTATTCCAGATTGTGCTTTGCTGTTGAGCCGCGGTAATGTCAAACTGCTGTTCTTTTAACCCTTTGTTTTGGTGTATAGTCTATGCTGCTATGTTTCGTTTGTATAGCCCCGGTGGCGTAAAACAAACTTGTCCTTTTGATAGGTATTTTGTTATGGTTTATATCTTTTATCGATTCATATTGATGACCATCTGACCCCAAGGCCCAACTCGTAACTGTGCCATGCATGCTATAATGCTATGTACAGCATTCACAAGGCCAGGTCTCTGTCTGGTAGAACAGGCCTTATCTACTGCCTGGAGCCTGTACCTAAAACAACGAGAACTGTTTTGGTTTATAAGGTTCAGCTTCATGGGACATCTGGTGTCATGCAGACACCAGCGAAGGACATCTCTTCCCCCATGGATTACAATGAACTCTTTGCCACAGTATAATGAGTATATGGACCATCCTATAAACTGTTTAAACGTCATCCAGGACTGACCAAATGACCGTACTTATACTCATGTCAAAACATAATTTGTGATGAGAGAGAGCACAAACCTTTGAACCATTATTTCTGTACTGTTGTACCTGACTGATGACTCTCTCCATATCTCTCTCCATCATCTGCTATTTATCTGGATCTCAAAGTGTGGTTCAGGGAACCCTGGGGGTCCTTGAGGGGTTTACAGGGGTCCAATGCTGATTCCCAAAGTGTGGTTCAGGGACCCCTGATAATCCTTGAGGGGTTTCCAAGGGATCCATTGCTCTTTCCCAAAGTGTGGTTCGAGGACCCCTGAGGGTCCATGATGTGTTTCCAGGGCGTCCATTGCTGGTTCTGAAAGTGTACACACACACACACACACACACACACACACACACACACACACACACACACACACACAAAAGGGTCCCTCCTCTGTCTTCCTGGTCTTTAATCCAAAGCGACTTACAATAAGCAGATACAAAACATCACAAGATAATATGTCACATCACAAGATAATATTTCAGTACATCAACAGCAATATAACAAGTGCAAATGGATATCTATCTAGAAAAAAAAACAATATAATCAAAGTTCTAAAAACCTAAAAACAAATGCTAACAAGCTTCATGTATGGTCATTGATTTTCTGTAGTGCTAAGGGTTTAGGTGGAGTCTGAAGAGGTGAGTCTTCAGTCCACGGCGAAAGCTAGCGAGTGAGTCCGTTGTTCTAAGTGCGACAGGGAGTTTATTCCACAACTTGGGGGCCAGGAGGGCAAACTGTCTCGGACGAGTGGATTTTTGCCCTGGAGTTTTTAGCGAGGGTTCTGTCAGCATCCCTGTGTTGGCTGATCTAAGTGAACGGGTGGGGGTGTAGGGGTTGATCAGGTCTTGGAGGTATGGAGGAGCCATACCTTTGACTGCTTTGAAGGTCAGCATCAGTGTTTTGTATTCAGTGCGGGCTGCAACCGGGAGCCAGTGGAGGCTGCGGAGAAGGGGAGAGACATGTGAGAACTTAGGCTGGTTGAAGACCAGTCGTGCCGCAGCGTTTTGGATCAGTTGGAGAGGTTTAAGTGCACATGCCGGGAGACCTGGGAGAGAGTTACAATAGTCAAGTTTTGATATGACAGATGTCTGAATGAGGAGCTGGGCTGCCTCCTGGGTGAGGAAGGGTCTGATTTTATGGATGTTATAGAGTGTGAACCTACAGGATCGGGTGATTGATGCAATGTGTGCCTTGAATGATAGCTGGCTGTCCAGGACCACACCAAGGTTTCTAGCAGTAGGAACTGAAGTCACCAATGCATTATCTATGGAAATAGTGAGATCTTGCATGGGGCAAGACTTAGCTGGGAAGAAGAGTAGCTCCGTCTTGTCCGGGTTCAGCTTGAGGTGGTGGGCTGAAATCCACTGTGAGATGTCGGCCAGACATGCTGCAATGCGTTCTTCCACCTGGGTGGCAGAAGGGGGGAAGGACAAAAACAGTTGAGTGTCATCAGCTTTACTAGCATGGGTACAATTTCAGCCTTAACATGCCAAAAGTAGGTGCACAGATTTGATGACTGAAGCAAAGGACATCTTTAATAATGACTTCTCATCTAAATCATTACTTAAGTGAATATCTGTATGATCTTGCAAGCATTACCCCCACCCCTAAAGCGGGGGGTCTGGGGGTCCTCCCCCTGAAGATTTTGAACATAGATATCATTTCCTGTGTTATGGTGAATTTTGGGAGTTTGATACCAAATCCAGGAGAAATACTAAGAGGATAAGCAGAGTGGACTGTATGTAGTCTTGTTGTAATGCGTAAAATAACACATCAGACATGTCTTTGAGAGGTTTATTTACACGCACACACACGCACACACACACACACACACACTTTCGAGGTACTTGTTTTTTGAATCTTGTACTTTCTATTTCGAATCTTGTGTTTTAACATACTTGTTTATTACTTACTTGTTTATTAGGTGAGAACTTTATAAGCCCTTTATGGGCTTCATTTCTCGCCTGCACTTATTTTCATGCTTTTTTTAATAATGTTAACATTTGTATTGTTTTTTATTGTGCAAATAAATAAATACAAAAAAAATCAAATCGAACTAGTATTCATTCTAGTTTATATACAGGAACCTACACAAACCTACAAACACTGCTTTGTACTGACCCAGTATGAAGGAACGCCTCATTGGTTCGGCAAGCTATTTCAGGACTAATACTCAAACCATTCATACAGTCTCTCGTTCACTCACACTGGTGTCTTCAACCCCCCCCCCCCCCCCCCCCCCCATCAGAACACTAGCATCTCTCCCTCATATTTAAAGTTATACCATGTAACTTTTTTTATAAAACAAATCTTAAAATGGTCCTAGCTGTTAAATCGCTAAAGTTTTAGAACCCCCACTCCGTTATTTTCAGCTTCTAAAGCCTTCTCTTTATATGTTTTCTATGATCCCTGCCCGGGACCGGTTTTCGCGGAAAAATTGCGTCATCACACTACCGGCCAATCACAGCGAGGGTTATACACTGCCGGCCAATCACAGCGCAGAACATACACTGCCGAGCTCTCTGGTGGGTTTAGGAAACACGCCTTCAGGAAGTACACTGCAGTGTTTACACTGGAGGAGTCTAGCATGTAACTCCCCAACCGCTGCTCGTAGAAGGACACGGGAGACCTCATTGAAAGCGTCTCGGCGAGGCGAGGCGGACGCGGTGGTCTGATGGCCCGGTCCGCGAGCGAAAAACGGACGAAAAAAGCAAACGCGACCGCGGTTTGCTATACTGCTACAGACCACCAGTTGAGCAACTTACACAGTATAGCTTTAAGTTCCTCTTTTTAAGAAAATATTCTAAGAAGGGGGTCCAAACACATGAAATTGTGGGGGTCTTTGACATGAAAGTTTGAGCACCACTGATATACAGCAGCAACATTAGGATTCAGAAGAGGTTTTGTAGAATGGGCATCATGTCTAAATGGATCAGTCTGTTCAGTGTAACTCTGTTCAGTTTAGTCTATTCACACCAGGCTGGTTGATAGAAATGGAACACATTCCACTTCATACCACATAATTTGAATGAGTGAGCTTGAAGAGATAAGCTATAGTCAGCAGAGAGGGGGAGAGATCCCCCAGAAACATAATGTATCAGCTTAAATGTTAGTTTAGTGTCCCAATTCCAATGTCTTCGTTTCAGCACTTCTAGTTGCACTTATTTGGGGAGACGTCCTATTACTGAACTATTACTGAACAATGTAGGAATACATTGGAATATACTGTGTAGAAGAAAAGAAAGAAAAGACTGATAATAACTCAACCTCCATTTAAATGTTGCTTGGCATTTGAATGTAAACAAAACAATTCACTTTGTTTGATGGTAGGGATTTATCAGGAGCTGTTGACAGCACCATCTGACTGGTGTTCAGGTTAGTCTGACAAGTAAAACACCACGGACAGCAACTCGATCCCTAATCAGTAGACTTTGCACTTAGTTATTGCACAATGCCACCATGAATTGGTTGAATCTCTGTCCATGGTGCTGAAAACTCATGTTCAAAACTGTTTCTTTACAGGATAAAAAAAAAAAAAAAAAAAACAGTAGCAGATCTACCAGCTCAAAACACGTTTAAAAAATGTAAGTATGATCAAGTAGGGCGTTAATTCACAAATAAAAACACAAAAAAGTTCCAATATGGAGACAAGAGGGTTTCTACCTGACAACAACATATAGTGAACCTATACAGCAGCCAGGGGCAGGGCCTGGCACAGATTCACTTGATGAGGCTCAGGCATAATGCCTGATGAGATAACGTGGAGATTTAGCATAGCTGTATGTAGGAGTGTTTTACTGTATGTGTGTGTGCATGAGTTATAAAGTGGAGATTTATATATTTTTTACCAGTATTAATTTTGACAGCACATTCCAATTTAGCCTTAGTCTGTTTAATAACACTCCATTTACAGTAGTTGTAGTCCTATTTTAGTCGCCTGTAATTGTTTAGTCTTAGTCGACTAAATATCAAAAATATAAAAATTAACACGGTCAGAGTGTGAGGTAGGGATGAGGTGGACAGTAGCTTAGATTCACATGGCTTAGTGTTACACAGACCAATGGAGTGTTATGTCATCTGAATGTGCCTTTTTTACTTTTAAATGCCAACATTTGCCAGTCAGTTTGGGTTTGAAAGTAATCTGAAGCAGTTTGTTTGGGGGAGAGTCACCTTTAGATAACAGTCTATAGCCCCTTTTCGACTGCAGCTTTAGCACCACACCACACTAAACCACACCGCACCACATAAACAAATCTACATTTTCCATTACACAAAAGTACCCCTATAGGTAAGAAACAAATTGACCCTTTTAACTGTGATTATAATACAATATAAATTTGTATTACAACTATCCTAAACTAGAAAAATATTGTTCCTTCGAAACAATTGTGGGCTCGCTTCAAGCCAGAAAACAATGGCTATAAAAGTACAAAATGTCAAGATCGCAGGCAGTGCTCTCTTTGACGTTACTGACGTCAAAGATTGGTCCATTTTGTTCCAAAAATGTGTTGTGCAAAAGTTGACCCGCTGGTGGCGCTATAACAGGCCAATGTAAGAAGGGTGGTATCTGTTCCTTGACCTATTGGGAATGTGCTTGCAAGATTTCACGCCCATTGCAGGCTGTGTTCATGATTTGAGGTGTTTTTGGCTTTGGCCACTTTATCGCTGCTTGCAGCTATATTCATTATTATTTTATTTTTTTGTGTGTGTGCACTTCATAAGCATATTAGATAAAGGTCCTTAGATTGTGTGTAGAATGTTTCATGCAAATTGCAAAAAAAAAAATCCTAATGGGTTTAAGCATTTCACAAACTGCTCAAAATGATATAGCGCCCCCCTTTGGCCAATTGGGGTAAGATTGGTTTTAGTGATATTTGGACTAACACTCTACATCTTTGCCAAATGCCATGAACATGTTACTTTGCATGTATGATTTAGAGGCAGAAGAATAATTTGCATAAAACTGCAATATTCATTGAATTTATTTAAAAAAACATGTTTCAATTTTAAAGAAATCCGATCTGACAGATCTTTAGATATCGGTCCAAAGTTCACGTAAAAAAGAGTTTTGTGCACGTGGAGCGAAAATTCCAGAATAAAAGCGGGTTTACGCGTTTTACAAACTGCTCAAAATGGCGGAAAATTGAAGGGCGGAGCATACTTAACAACGACACAGATGTCTTCCGCTCGAGTCAAAGCACGCGTGTAACAAGTTGCATGTCTTCAAACGAAACGAGTCATGACTTATGCCCGTTTGAAGTTTGAATTTTCAAACGCTTCGTATAGCGCCCCCCTTTGGCCGATTGGAATAAAATTGGTTTCAGTGATACTTTGACTAACCCTCCACATCTTTGCCAAATGCCATGAACGTGTACCTTTGCATGTATGATTTAGAGGCCGAAGAATAATTTGCATAAAACCGCAATATTGATTAAATGATTAAAAAATTATATTTCACTTTAAAAAAAATCTGGTTGATCAATCTGACCGTATTGGTCCAAAGTTCATGTGAAAAAAGTTTTGTGCACTTGACGCGAAAATCCCAGGAGGAGATAGATTTTTACTGTTTTTCATATAATTCCGAATTGTGGGAGACCTAAAGGTCAGAGGTCAAAAGTTAGAGGGTAAAAGTTGTTCGGCATGAGGAGACGCATAAGTGTATACAGGTTTCATGGCTGTATGTATAACAGAGCATGAGCTATACCTGTTCAAAGTTCGCACTTTCAAAGGCTTCCTACAGCGCCACCATTTGGCCGATTGCTGTAAAAAGTAATAGCACACTTCGCCACTGTAAGCTGAACACATTGATGTTTTTATTTTCATTTTTTGTCTAAGTATGTAGGAGTAGAAAGGAACCGAAGTTTTGAGGAGAACTTGATATGACGGTTAGATATTGTCACTAGAAAAATATTGTTCCTTCGAAACAATTGTGGGCTCGCTTCAAGCCGGAAAACAATGGCTATAAAAGCACAAAATGTCAAGATCGCAGGCAGTGCTCTCTTTGACGTTACTGACGTCAAAGATTGGTCCATTTTGTTCCAAAAATGTGTTGTGCAAAAGTTGACCCGCTGGTGGCGCTATAACAGGCCAATGTGAGAAGGTTGGTATCTGTTCCTTGACCTATTGGGAATGTGCTTGCAAGATTTCACGCACATCCCAGGCTGTGTTCATGATTTGAGGTGTTTTTGGCTTTGGACACTTTATCGCTGCTTGCAGCTATATTTATTATTATTATTTTATAAATTTTTTGTGTGCACTTCATAGGCATGTTAGATAAAGGTCCTTAGATTGCGTGTAGAATGTTTCATGCAAATTGCAAAAAAAAATCCTAGAATAAAAACGGGTTTAAGCGTTTTACAAACTGCTCAAAATTATATAGCGCCCCCCTTTGGCCATTTGGGGTAAGATTGGTTTCAGTGATATTTGAACTAACCCTCTACACTATTTTGTCATGAAAATGTGACTTTGCTTGTATGTTTTAGAGGCAGAAGAATAATTTGCATAAAAATGCAATATTGTTTGAATTATTTAAAAAAGCATGTTTCAATGTTAAAGAAATCCGATCTGACAGATCTTTAGATATCGGTCCAAAGTTCACGTAAAAAAAGTTTTGTGCACGTGACGCGAAAATTCCAGAATAAAAGCGGGTTTTCGCGTTTTACAAACTGCTCAAAGTGGCGGAAAATCGAAGGGCGGAGCTTACTTAACAACGACACAGATGTCTTCCGCTTGAGTCAAAGCACGCGTGTAACAAGTTGCATGTCTTCAAACGAAACGAGTCATGACTTATGCCCGTTTGAAGTTTGAATTTTCAGACGCTTCGTATAGCGCCCCCCTTTGGCCGATTGGAATAAAATTGGTTTCAGTGATACTTTGACTAACCCTCCACATCTTTGCCAAATGCCATGAACGTGTAACTTTGCATGTATGATTTAGAGGCCGAAGAATAATTTGCATAAAACCGCAATATATATTGAATTATTAAAAAATTATATTTCACTTTAAAAAAAATCTGGTTGATCAATCTGACCGTATTGGTCCAAAGTTCATGTGAAAAAAGTTTTGTGCACTTGACGCGAAAATCCCAGGAGGAGATAGATTTTTACTGTTTTTCATATAATTCCGAATTGTGGGAGACCTAAAGGTCAGAGGTCAAAAGTTAGAGGGTAAAAGTTGTTCGGCATGAGGAGACGCATAAGTGTATACAGGTTTCATGGCTGTACCTCAAACACAGCATGAGCTATACCTGTTCAAAGTTCGCACTTTCGAAGGCTTCGTGCAGCGCCACCATTTGGCCGATTGCTATAAAAAATAATAGCGCACTTCGCCACTGTAAACTGAACACATTGATGTTTTTATTTTCATTTTCTCACTAAGTATGTAGGAGTAGAAAGGAACCGAAGTTCCCGTCTACTGTCTGACTGACTGATAGATAAATAATGACAATATCTAAAGTGTGCTCGCCTTATAGGCGAGCCCACAATTATAATACACTATAATGGATTATAACTGTGATTATAACACACTATAAAGTATTAATGTATTACTATGACACTTATAATAGATTATAATAGATTATAATAGTGGTTATAATAACACAATAGAATCTATTATCATGTATTACAAGTACAACTATATCCTGGTGGTCTACATGAAAGGTCCGTGAGTGATCAATCATTATGAAGTGTTTGGCCCTGTTTGGCCTAGCTCAGACCTACTCTAGATTGGATACTTTTTAGTACCACGTTTAGTACCACTTTCACACAACTCTACCCAGGTCCTTGTAGTGGAAAACATGGCACAAGTGGGCGGTGTGGTGTGGAGTGGTGTGGTGTTGGGCCAGTGGAAAAGGGGCTATATGATACCAGAGGCAGACTGGTCCATGGTAACTCCCCGGACCCATGCATTTGGTAACATTTTGGATAAGAGTGATAAGAGAGGTGTTTTGGGTAAGGGTAACCTTTTCCCCATTCTTTGAACTACATGAACCACTTTAGACCAGGAACGCATCTGTATCACTTTAGATTGTAACCACTTGAACCATATTTTATTCTTTGGCTATTCAAAAATAGAAGAGATGCTATTTATGAAACCTTTTGAAAATGTGTGCAAATCTTTGAATGTTTATATTTTAAAGCAAACATTTTTAACTTCTAGGGGGGTCCCTTGAGGCTGGAACAAAATATTTTGAGATGAGTCGGCAGTCAATTACATACATAATATTGGGGGTCTTTGCCATGAAGCACCACTGAATAGAAACATATTTTTAGAATCTTAGAAGACATTTTCAGAATCTGCCTCAGGTGGGTTAACCACTTGAACCCTATATACGACACGTATATGCTTTGGTGACCGGGGTTCCCCAGGGCTCTGTACTAGGTCCGTTCGCCCGCTCCCCTCTACAACATCTACAGTATGAGCTCTCACAGCTTGTTGCGTTGAGCTTGTAGATCAGCTATTTTTTTGCAGAGCCTTGGACACATGTGGATGATACTACTGATTATTATACTCACTGTATGGTGTCTTTATAGATCCTCCACTATGGTCGCCATAAATCTGCAATACAGAACTCCCACCTTTTGAGTGTATGAAATGAAAACCTAATGAAAGGCAAAAGTCCTCAGCAAAAGTAGTTAACATAGCATCACAATCATATTAACCACCTTTTCCATTTATACAGATCCTTCTCATGAAATTAGAATATTGTGTTCAAGTTCATTTTCTTCTTTAAAGGAGCTATAGTCAACTTTTTCATTGTAGGGCCGACACTTTGTTTACATAGATCGGTCTGACAATGGCCAAAATGATAATTTTATCATTATTTTATGCTTTTTGTGGTCATGTTTGAATAGAAACACATATATGAAGCTTATTTTTTTATAAAATATTTTCGATACATTACTTTTATTTTAGCATCCGTTTTTCAAGAAAGAGTTGACTATAGCTCCTTTAATATAATTGTTTTTTCTAAGCGTTCATATATTGAAGGTTCATTGTGCATGCAGTGAAATATTCAAAAGCTTTTTTTGTTATTTCTTTTATTTTTTATGGCATACAGCTCATGAAAATCAAAAATCCATGTCTTGGCACCTGCCCACAGAGCCAAAACTACTAGTAACTGGTATACTGACCATGGTATAACTGTGCTTAACTGACCAGCAAACTGGCCTGACATGAACCCCACAGAGAATCTGTGTTGTGTTGTCAAGAGGAAGATGAGACACCAGCTCAGCTTATGGCCTCTATCAAAGCAAACCTGGGCTTCCATAACACCTCAGCAGTACCACAGGCTGACCACCTTCATTCCACGCCCCATCGATGAAGACATTATTTTGTTCAAAAGTATTCATACCAAATACTGAGTGGATAAATTAACATAACCTTTCAGAGGTTTGACATTTCTGTATTATAAATCCTTCTTTTGAGTGGTCGTGTGGAATATTCTAATATTTTGAGACATGGATTTTTGATTTTCATGAGCTGTATGCCATAAAAAAAAACGTTTTTTTTTTGAATATTTCACTGCATGCAATGAACCTACAATATATGAAAGTTTAGAAAAAAAATATTATATAGAAGAAAATGAACTTTAACACAATATTCTAATTTTATGAGAAGGATCTGTATATGCTGGCTATTCAAAAGCAGCAATTAAAAAAAGATATTGAAAAAGTTTGGATACAATTCTCAACATAAATCCTCTCTTCCGGGGGTCCCTGGCACAAGACCTTTTCAGATGGGGGTCCGCAACCAAATACATATCATTTGAGGGGGTCCTTGGCAATCTGTATGGTAGAGCATGTTAATATTGACTTAAAACTGACTGATGTCTGGCTGGCTGGATTAGTTGATCTCCCTGCTCTTCTGCTGGGAGATGTAGATCCTGTGGTCAAGGTAGGACACCTACTGGCCAAAGAGAGGTATCGCATCAAGTAATGTCAACTTAGCCTCTGCACAAAAGGACTTGTGATTTCTGCAAGTCGACTCGACTCAGTAAAAAGTTGAGTTGAAGTCGACTTTATCATTATTTTGGGGGGTCCCCAGATGATTAACTTAATGTGCAACATTGTTTTCTCACTCAACTGTAAACAGACCAACATCAAGTTTAAGTGTAGAGATTAGAGGGTATCTTCACATTTCTAAAGTGCCAATTTAAGGACTTTTTAATACCTTTAAAATGACAAATTAAACATTGTCCAAATTGTCAAACATATAGAGGCAGAAATTGTGAAAATAGCAGATCTACATGCTCACAACACGAGGCGTTGTGAGCATTGTAGATCTGCTATTTTCACAATAGAACCGTGTTATACCTAATGTAATGTAGCACTGTAATATTGGATCATTCTGTCCTTGACAATAAGCAATCCTACTGTTTGAATGCTGTACAGACGCACACATGGAGCAAAAATAATGATAGAAAAAACGTCTGACTTTCGGCTTTCTCTGGTGGGAGTGGACTTTTTTGTTAATGCCCTATTACATATAGCTCAATAGCAGAACTTTCCAGTGCCTCTTTAAAGGGGAAGACCACCCATTTTCAATATTGAAATATGTCATTAATATACCTTAGAGGAGTTGTGTGGAAACAGAAAAAAAGTTACCCCCCTTCTGTGTTGCCTAGAACTGGAGGATTGATTTTGGGGTTTGTATTGTAAAGTACAATGTGTGATGTCATCAACCTTACAATACAAACCCCAAAATCAATCCTCCAGTTCTAGGCAACACAGAAGGGGGGAACTTTATTTCTTTTTCCACACAACTCCTCTAAGGTATATTAATGACACAGTTCAATATTGAAAATAGGTGGTCTTCCCCTTTAAGGTAAATGTTGTGTCCCTCATACTGTGGTGCAATAATTTAAGCTCCATTACAAACTCACACGAAACATCTTCCATCGCCGCTCTGGTTTTCACACAATTTCCCCCCCAAACGTCAATGTTTTATCTTGAAATGCCCAACAGAATCTTTATCATATCGTTGCTGTCGGGCAGAAACCTCTTATCTCCATATTCAAACTTGTTGGTTTTCGTAAATGGAATGCCCACTACTACTTGATCATACTAACAGCGTCACACAATAGTATCGAAGGTACCGTTTTGGACATAATATGAGGTTTCTACTCGACAGACAATGGGGAATTTAAGGAGCCCGTTTCTACTACCTACGTGAGGCGGGACTACGGGTGCTATAACGCTATCGCTGTTGCGGTCACTTTTCCTATTTTAAAACCTTTTTTTGGGGTCCCACTAGCACCTTCTATCCTCACAAAGTCCCACTTCAGACCGTTGTGTCTTTCTCTGGTTTTGGAATGGTGGAGGTTAAAAGCATCCCACGGGTTCTCAAAACAGGCTGTCCAAAAACCTGCTGCCATTCTAAACAAGTCTATGGCGCTTAAAGGTCGCACGGAAACCTCCCATTACAGTCAAAACCAAAACAAAACAAAACTAATAAACCGTAAAATGTCTGTTACATGATTTTTAATAAATCTGAAAACAATACAATATGTGTTTCTTATAAATAAAGGCTTCTCCGATTTGGAATTATTAGTATTATTCATATTATTAATTAGTATCACAAGTATGTTTAAATGCTGACACCCCCCCCCCCCCCCCTCCCCTAAACATTAGTGCTTTTTGTACAAAATGGCCCAAAGCGACGTCACAGTTAGGTTTGCAGGGGGTGGAGATGGAAGGCAGCCATCTTTCCCCCGACCACGCTGTAAAAACATACTGTCGGGCAGAAACCTCTTATCTCCATAGTCTATGGAGATCTACAAGCTCACAGCGCTGCGAGCTTGTACATCTGCTATTTTAAAACAATCGTGAAAGGTCTTTGAATGTGTTGACCCGATTCTGTGAATGATTAAATGTCTTCTAAATCCTTCTTCTAAATCAGTGGTTCTCAAACTTTTTCCTTGTCAAGGGAAAAAGTAACCCTTTAAAGCACCCCTAAAATGTATTTGGCTGCGGACCCCCATCTCAAAATATGTCGTTCCAGGGACCACCCAGAAGCAAACTTTGAGTTACAATTACAAATGTTCGCTTTAAAAGTACAACGGCTATATTATTCAAAGTTTTGGACATATTTTCACGATTTTTCTAAAAATTGCAGATCTACAAGCTCGCAGTGCGGCTGCGAGCTTGTATATCTGCTATTTTTCACTGGTTAAAGCATTAAATAATTCTAGGCCTAAATGGGTGTACGTCCTACTTGATCATCATACCACAGCGTCACACAACAGCATCAAAAGTAGCAGATCTACAAGGTCAAAACGCTGCGCGAAACGATGCATTTAGAGCTTGCCGATCTGCTACTTTTGATATATCTTTTATTTTGATCCTGAAAAGTAACAGTTTTGGACATAATGAGGTTTCCACCCGACAGAAATTATGTTGATATTTTTAATGCTGTTCACACATCACCACCATGTATAGTTTGCACATGTATGCCAGACGGTGGAAATTAAAAATGTTATATTTTCAGGGGTTTTTAGATAAGAACATGAAATGTAATAAACTAAATGTAATCATCATGGAACCTTTTAAAGGCTGAGTGCGGAACACAACAGATAACTTTCAATATCCTAAGATCCATCCAGATCCATCCAGATCCATACATTTTGGTTGTATTTGAATACTCTAATATTTCATATATTCTTTTAAATTTGGATCCTGATTATGATAATGGCTTTAAAATGTGTTCTTTGAATTTACGGTATATGGTATATTATGTGGATTGAGTTAATCATGTATATTGTTTTCTCAGTATGTTTGCAGGATGAGCTGTAAACATGATGGAAGCTAGGGCATAGCAGCGGTGGTCATTTTCTGGTTCCATTAAAAAGAAAAAGGCCATTCATTCTTCCCATAGAGATTTAAAAAAAATATCCATATCAATAATATTGTAAGCCTAGAATCAAGCCATCCAAGATCCTGGTGAATAAACCATAAAAACGTTGTTGTCGCTAAACCAGGCGTCTTCAACTTTTTCAGGCCAAAGCAACCTTTTCATAGATTCCATATAGTTTTATCGTTTGACAGTCACAGCACAATCGTCAGTGTATTTCGGATTGGATGTCAATTAGTGTTTTCAGATATTTAACCACTTGAGCCGTCATTACCTAATAAACTTGACCTTTTACTCTGTACTTAGTCTGCTTTTTTTCCCCATCTACACCAAACCTCTTTGCCGAAAATAGCCGATCTCCGAGCTTGTAGATCTGCTATTTTTGGCTACAGTTCTCAGAATATGGACACTAGGGTTCAAGTTGTTAATATAAAAAAGATTGGAAGATTTGGAGGACCCCCTGTAGTAACTCTGAGGACCCCCCTAGGGGTCCCGGACCCCCTGTTGAAGACCCCTGCGCTAAACAAAGAGTATTTATCATAAATCATATAATTATTATTTATTTTCTCCACAGAATCCAAGTTTTTATGGTCACCAGGGTTGTGAGTGGCTTTGATTCCAGGCTTAAAATAATTGATATAAATATTCTTGGACATCTCTATGGGGGAAAAAAAATGAATGGCCCTTTCCTTGAGTGGAACCACAGAATGGCCACCGCTGCTATGCCTAATAGCTCGCTAGTTTATCCAAACCCCAGTGTAGCGGGCGCTAACCGCACCTGCCACGCTTCCATCCGGGTGTTTGGCAGCAACAGACAACACAATAAATAATTCTAATTTAAATTCACACCCACAGGGCTCTGATTCTCTACAACCTAAAAGCTGTGTGTAAAATAGTTTTCCTTCTTTATGCTCTTTTAGAAAAAAACAAAAACAAACATTAGCACCATCATTTGGAATGGGAGTGTATGTGTGATATTTTAGCCTATATACTCCAGAACTGACTTCTGCTCAGCAGTAGTGAAAGAAAGAAAATAAAAAGAAAACGTTCAAATGACAACCCACTGTCTGAGGAGGGAAGCTTCTAGACCAGTGGTTCTCAAAGTGGATTCCAGGGACTCTGTGGGTTCCTTTATGGGCGTCTAAATTGACCCATACAAGTCTGTAACTCTGACAGTGTACAAATGGAACCAAATGCACCCTAACGGGCCCATTTGGTTCCATTTCTACACTGTCAAAGGGGAGAGTCAGTCCTTAAAATGTAAAGTTTGAGAAACACAGTTCTAGATGCTTTTAGATCATCAGAAACAATCACATGATTTGGGTAAAAAAAAACAAAAAAACCTAATGACTGGAACCAAAAGCGGACCAAACCTGTGTGACCCTAATAGTCCCAGACTTCGTAATACGACGGACGGCGAAAATACCAGATCTACAGTACGAGCTCACAACTCGTTGTGTGAGCTTGTGGATCTGCCATTTCCGCCGTTTTCAGAGATTTTATTTCACGATTTGTGCCGACAGATTCACGTGACAACAAGCCCAAAACAGGGAAAGGCCAGGCTGAAGGAGTGGTTAATATGTCTATGCTGTCATGTCGTGTTATGCAGGATTATCCAACAGAAGCCAAGTTCATGTCTCATTCGGCCTGAAGTCTTTAACAGCCATCGCTCGAACGCTGATACTCTTTAGTCCCGAGCACTGGCGGCCAATCATTTTGACCAGAATCAGTCCCACTCCCCGAAAAACACAGGAAAGTTTGTGTGGTAATGTTTAAAGTGGCTAATGGGTTAAACAATCTACTGGATATTAAGTAACCCACCGGTCACTGTGACCGGTGGGTTACAAAGTTAGGTTTGTTGTGCTACCGAGTCTGAGTTGAACATCATCAGTTCCAGGCCATCTCCAAGCTTCTCCACCAAAGAGAGAAGAACCGGTCATTTATTAAATAGCCTTCTCCACCAAGAGAAAAAAATAAAAACGAACATCTCCGGCTTTCTCCTCCAAGAAACCAAAAAAGAAATACAGGACATATCTCCAAACATCTCCACCGAGAGAGAGAGAGAGAGGGCCATGTGACGTCTCCAACCTTCTCCACAAAGAAAAGAAGAAACGGGACATCTCAAACTTTCTCCACCTTAAGGCAGAAGGACTTGGGGTGGTTCTTTCCGATCTTCTCCTCCAGAAGCAGAAGAACCGGGCCCAGCAGTCTTTAATACTGGTAATGGGGTTTTTTGGTGAACTCTTTATCTTTATTTTGGGGGTTTGTCACTACATTTATCCATCGTGGTTCACATGCTAGCTTCGTGGCTAGCCTTTCAATCGAGATTCAAACTTCGTAGCTGATCAATGTTGGCGTCAAGCTTTGTAGCTTTTAGCTCCTCGGCTACGGCGGGGTTGGCTAGCTGGCCGTCGACGTCCCAAGGTTCTCTTCCAACTTGTTTCCGCCCGGTTAGCGTTAGCCGGCGAGAGGCCCCCGGCTAGCAAGCGCTAGTTGATTAGTGTCGGGGCTGACTAGTGTTAACTTCGCAGAGCTGGGCTGTTGTTGCTTCTGTCCGTGTCTTTGTTTGTGTCCTTCATCAAGGCAGAAAACACCTGAAGAAGAGACACAGCGTTAGTCTCCGCTCCTCCACAGCAACAGAACAGTTATTAACCATATTTATTCATCTCTATATATTTATATGTCCATTGTAGGTCGACTGTTGTCGGGAAACCTATTCTTATGGGGGTCCCTGACACAAAATCTTTTCAAATGGGGGTTGTGGCCCAAATACATATCAATTTGGGGGTCCTTGACATGAAAATGTTGGAGAACAAAGGACAATAAACAAGCAAAGGATACTGTACTGCTTTTTGTTTTTAGATACTTTGGGTTTTTTCCTCTGTCAGCAAAAGTCGTTGGGCATTAGATCCTAAATATGGTAAAATCTCACAACAAACATTTCCTATGGCCTCGTCCTAATGTGAAACAGTGTGAAACATTGCTGTTTCTAAACAATGAACACAATATGTAAAATGATGGTTACTAATATTATTGTTCCTGCTGTTCTACATACTGCCAACCGGGTGAAGGAATCACAGATCGAGGCTTTACGCTTTGCTTTTATGAAATATCCCAGACCATTAGGGTTTTATGGAAGATGCTTCAGAGCTCATCTTTTTCACAGAATCGTCTCTCATTTCGTGTCTCGAAAAGTGTCTAGCTAAAACTGCCTTTTTCAATCGGCAGTAACTGTGGATTACAAGGCTCAAACCAGTCTCCTTTTTTTCTTCTTCACCGAAGCACAGAAATTGTGTCCGTGATCATAAAAGATATATGAAAAACTAAAGATAGCTGGCAGTGGTTAGTTTGGTCAGAAATGGTCTTAATCTCAGATCACATGCTTGGATAAGATGTATCATAGCGTCATTTTCATCTGAGGTGGGCAAAAAATGTCTTGCATTTTTCGGTCCCTGCCTGGTCTTGGAATAATCTCCAGACTAGACTTAAATTGGCCTCACTAATCCCAGAAGATTCAACAGGATTATTGTAGATCAACTTGTACTTGTTTAGATGTCTAAGCCTCTATCTAGGACTGTATTGTTGTACCTGTGGTATTTACAATATCCTAAAGATTATCAGTTTCTCAATGTTGCTCAAAGTGTATCACTTTGGAGATATTTTATACGTTTTCTTTTTCCCTCCTGTGTATAATGGATGTACTACTGTTGTTTTGTTGTGTATTATATGTATGTATGTACAGCAGAGAACTTTTTATCTGCCTCTTGGCCAATTCCCACTTGAAAAAGAGACATTGTCTCAATGTGTTTTTACTGGTTAAATAAAGGTTAAATAAAACAGTGGTTTGGTCAACCCATTTAGACTGGGGTACAAATTATTGCATATTATTATTTAATGCTTTAACTATTGAAAAATAGCAGATCTACAAGCTTATAGCGCAGCACCGAGTGCCGCACTGTAAGACACTTTTCTATAAGTGTCTTCTATAAGTGTCTTCTAAATCCTTCTATAAGGTTCTTTTTTGAAAAACACGTTTCTACTTCAGTGGTTCTCAAACTCTTTCACGTCAAGGACCCCCCAGAATTATATGTAGTTGGCCGACCAACCCCCGTCTCAAAATATTTTGTATCAGGGACCCCCCCAGAAGCAAACATCTGAGTTACAAGCGTTCACTTTACAAGCTCTACAAGCTCGCAGCGTGGCACTCGGTGCCGCGCTGCGAGCTAAAAGGATTGTCGAGCTAAAAGGATTGTCGGGGACATCCACCATCCCGGCCACAGCCTGTTCAGGCCAGTAACTCGGCCGCGGCCAGGCAAGCGGTTCCTTAGCCTCGCCAGCCGCACCCAAAGACTTTGGAGTACCTTCTTTCTGGCCGCCATTAGACAAATGAACAAACACTGAACATTACCTGGCCCGGACTATATGGCCATATGTCTGTGGCTATGTATTGGCATTTTGCACAAGTTTGCACTTTGCACAATTATGCACTTTGCACTTGAGCTTTTGCACTTTTAGGTAACTTAATCTTAGACTATTAATTAAGCAGTGTAGTTTTTAACAACTTAACACTGATTTTAATGTGGTATTTAAGACTGTATATCTGCTGCCTTGGTTTTAGCGCACAATGAATTTCACTTGCCTTTTACATGTAACTGGTATTGTTGACAATAAAGTTGAACCTGAACCTGAACCTGAGCTTGTAGATCTGCTATTTTTTCAATAGTTAAAGCATTCAATAATTCTAGGCCTAAATGGATAAAATATTCTTGGCAGTGGGAAGACGTCGTTGAGACTCACCTGCCCCCAGCGGCGGTTTCCGCTGACCATGTGCGTGTTGGCCATGGCGGTGAACAGGGTGTCGGAGGCCAGGTCCTGGGGCAGCCGCGACAGGAACTGGGCGATGTGGATGAAGTCCATGTGCAGCAGCACGTCTCCGTACAGACGCAGGATGCCCAGGCCCACGCGGAACAGGCTCTCCTCGCCGTCCCGGCAGAACACGTCCCACACGCGGCACGCCACGTCCAGCGGCAGCGACTTGCTGTACAGCGTGAAGATCCTGCCCCAGGTGGAAATGGTAGAAATTAGAGATGGGAAATAAAATCGATATGGCAATATTTAAAGGAGCTATAGTCAACTTATTCTTTGATAGTGTTAGACTAGGATGTAAACAAAGTGTCGGCCCGACAATGGCCAAAATGATTATTTTATCATTATTTTACGCTTTTTGTGGTCATTTTTGAATAGAAACACATATATGAAGCTTATTTTTTTATAAAATATTTTCGAAACATTCTTTTTATTTTAGCATCCGTTTTCAAGAAAAAGTTGACTATAGCTCCTTTAATTTTCCCAATACTGTATCGATACTTCAGGCTGTAGTATCGCAATACTTTTGCAACAAAAAAAACAACAAAAAAAGAAGAAATCCACTGCTTTTCGATAAATGAAAATCAAAATGGTTTTGACTCACTTTGTCCTTTGTAGTCATCAATATAATGTGATGTGCATGCATATTATTAGACTACCCAGGCGGTACTATACATGGTAAGTTGGATTTTCAGCTAAAAAAAGGGAAATTCTGTTGAACATTGCAATTAGCCCTATTCACGGCCCCCCCCCCTCAGCAAATTTCTCAGCAACTTCCTGGTGCTGACGTCAGTTTTGAAGGGGAAACTATAACAGAAATTGCTGGACTTAAAGCCAACAAATCATTATTTCGAAAGGGTAAAGTAAATTATAATGCTTTGTGCCTTTTACTATCTTGTGTTCTTGATCATGCTAGCCATATTTTATACTTTACTAATCGGAAATTACATTAAATTTGCAATTTCTGTGTTAACTCTATGGGCTTTTAGCAGGATTTACCCTTCAAAACGTGACTTCAGCACCAGGAAGTTGCTGAGTGGGCGGGCCGTGAATAGGGCTAATTTATTGCATGGCTTGTTTGAATGCTTGATTTTGATTGGTCAATCGCTGAAATCAGAGGTCTGATATTTCTGGATAACAAACCGCTCCGCTTGATAACGGACCGCTGCTTAATCAAAGGCTCAGAGCACCTGATGCACTGAGGCTGTACTGCGTGAATCTTGTGCTGTATCCAACATGTCAGCCATGTAAACAAACACACAGCAACATTTACTACTAAACGCTGCCCTCAAGAATGTTTTTTGAAAACATTTGAAGTGAGAAATAGACAATGCAGTAACCAAATATGGATTCTATTTGATCAACACTTCCTTGTTTGCGTCGAGGCGACGTTGCGCTCGGCGGACGGCCAGTGCAACACTTTCACTACCGTAAGCAAGGAAATATTTGTTTGGTTTGGTGTTGCGCTCTTAAAACAGCACATCTACAAGCTTGAAGATGTGCTATTTTCAGAGCCCACCTTCATTTGTATTCAAGTTCATAGTAGATTTCATGGTAGTAAATGCTAAATAATTAAAAAGATAAGTTCATGCATAAGTGTATTTCATTTGTTCTAGTCTTTATGTAATGCAGTTTTTCTAAAATAGTCACTGTGTTCCATTCCTGCAAGACAACACATACCGAGCAATAGCGCTAACGCGCCACAAGGGGGCATATACGCTGAGTGAAGTGAGTGCCACAGTATTCTGTCAGTCAAAGAGAAAGCCAATACATCCAGTGTTGCAGTGTGACACAGACTGGATAGGAACGTGTCTATAGAGCTGTCACGATTATGACATTTTACATGACGATTAATCATGACTCAAATAAGTGCTATTAACGATTTGATTGTGTATTTGTCGTTGACAATTACATTCCTGTTTGGCTTTTAGGCTTTGAAGTTGCATGTGGCAATCATGACACCTAACTTAAATATACAAAGAAAGTACTGACATATTTGACAATTTTATACGTAAAAAAGAACATTGCTAGTGGAAATAGCCGATCTACAGCTCACAACGCGTCGCATCGTGACGCGTTGTGAGCTTGTAGATCTGCTATTTCCACTACTTTTTGAAAGTGTTTGTAACTATATTAACATTTCTCAACATGGAAACGATTATGACGACTACGCAAAATAATTGCGATTACCTCAAATAATTGCGATTAGACGATTATGTAATAATTGTGACAGCCCTACGTGTCTAATTCATGTTTTATGTGTTTAAACTATGTCGTTACAGTTGCTTACAGAATGATGAATTGGACTTGGAATTGGAATTGACGGGTGCAACTTAATCTCTTGACCGCTAATATACTTTGTGCACAGATGAAAAGAAAGTAGCAAAGATACCACAAGAGAAATTACATTACGTTGTATTTAAAGCAGACGCACAACAAAACCACACAAAAAGTACAATAGGGAGAAAGAATAACGGGTGAACTGAGTCAGGTAATTTGACTCCAGAGGTACTGTCAGCACAGACAGGTCGAAGGTCAACTCACCAGTCGATGAGATAAAGGTCAGGTCAGACTGTTGGTCTGGAAGTGGTTGAACAGATGAGGAAGATTCTCCTCGAAGAACACCTCGAACGCTGCAAAGTACTTCAACATCTGGAGAGAGGGAGGAGCGATATACAGTAGTAAAGTACTTTAACATATGGAAGACAGAGAGAGAGAGAGAGAGAGAGAGAGAGAGAGAGAGAGAGAGAGGAGGAACAATATAGGTGTACAGTATGCATGTTTATGAGGTTGTGTGTGTAAAGTACTTGTATCACTAATTAGGGGTGGGCGATATGGAAAAATACAAATCACGATATTTTCCCAAGCTGCATCACGATACACGATCTTATCACGATTCTTTTTCACGTTGGTTTTTGTGGTTATTTTTCAAGTTACTTGACAAAAACTAGACTCTCTGGGTTCCTTTTGGGAGGTCTAAATTGAACTTTACAAGTATGTAACTCTGACAGTGTACAAATGAAACCAAATGGACCCTTATGGGTCCATTTGGTTTCATTTGGTTTCATTTTTCACATGCGTGCGTGCGTGCGTGCGTGCGTGCGTGCGTACCAGTTCGTGGTCCACTCTGAAGAAGGCCATCTGACAGGGTTTGTTGAGCAGGTTGGCGAAGGTGATGAAGGCTTCAGCCTCCTCCAGGTTTAGAATCAACACCGCCGCGATGAACGACATGCCCTGCACCTACACACACACACACACACACACACACACACACACACACACACACACACACACACACACACACACACACACACACACACACACACACACACACACACACACACACACACACACACACACACACACACACACACAGAGTTACAGTATAATAATATGTTGGATGTGCTTAATATGTTTTTCCCTTGGACAAACAATGCCCTCTAAACATTAGAAATCATAATGAAATAAAAAATAAAAAGTGTGTTCAGACTCACATATCCGATGTCAGGTCGGTAGCAGGTGTAAGCACCCAGAATACTGTGGAGTAAATCATGGTAGGGACCACCCTGAGAGAGAGACAGAGAGAGTTTGTATCTGTCTGTGTTCCATTTGTATACAGACCCAGCGATGAGAACAGTTGCACTAGGCTGCGACATACTAAAGCCTAGGCCAACTTCTGTGGCCAAAGCGAAGTGCCTCTCGCCTACAACAACTGATAAAGTATAGTTTTTGACCGCGGCGGGAGCGAGCCGTCTGAAGCGAACTTGAGCAACGAGAGGTAAAGATTTTGGCATGACACCACTAGGCCAGTATTTTCCCCCCACGTTCTTTGAATGTTTTACAGCGGAAGTCAATGGGGCTGAGATTGGCTGAAACCATGCCCATATTTGGAGTCATAGATAATACCATCTCTGTCGCATAGAAGAAACCTTGTGTCCAGAACTGTTACTTTAGGATTCCATTTTAAAAATAGCTAAAAGTAGAAGATCTATAAAGCTCAAAAGTGGTGCTGGTGGATGTGCCATTTTAGACGCTTTTGTGTGACGCTGTACGTACTATGATCAAGATGTTAAGTTCAAATATGGACATACCAGTATGACTGACTGATGTCATAGATTCTATGACGTCAGTCATCTGTGACATAGCTGATTGATGTCAAAGGCTGGTCATTGTTCATATGAATGAAGTCTACATTCTACTTTACATTGGACGTTTCTCAAGACGCGCAAAGGACAGCCACGCAGAAGAAAGGATGAGGAAGGAGCGGGAGCGCTAGCCAGCTGCTTTCGTGCCTACACATTAAACCCTCTCGATGTCGAGAGTCTGTTGTGATCTCCGTTCGTGCCCAATTATGGAATTCCACACTGACGTCATCGATGACATCATCAATATGAGGGATAAGGACTCGCCTGTCCCCGATCACAATATCGTGCACGAAACTGCATTGAGTGACGTCACTCTGACATCACCATTACGTCAACTCCCGAGTGACGTTATTTCTATGGGAAAGCGAAACAAGAGCGCAGTAGCAGCGCATACCTTCGCTACAGAAGTGACTAACGACCAGTCCATCTAGTAAAGAAAGAGTCATGGGAGGTGACCACCAGGGACACGGTAAGGAGAGCTCCCTGCCGGACTGGAGGCAGTGGAAGGTGGAGGGGACTCCGCTGGAGTTCACCCAGCGCAGGCTGAAGGCCCGGGGCCTCACGGACCCCTGGGCGCGCAACGAGGCCTGGAGGTACTCGGGGCGCTTCTCGCGTCCCGTCACCCTGTCCGACGTGCTGCTCAGGGGGTTCAAGTGGGGCTTTGTGGCCTTCACGGTCGCCCTGGCTGTGGAGTACGCACTGTTCCCACCCAAGAAGAGTGACCACTGATGATGGGCCATCCCATATGAATGTCGTATGCTGTTTGATAAGACGGCGTTAACATCCTCAACAACTATTTGCCTAGAACAGAAGAGCTTATAGCGTCACGTCTAAACTAAAGATATTCCTACTGACCAGAAGAGAAAGCGCATCGCAAAATGTCACTGCAGCTGAAAGCCTGGGATGTGAGCGAAGCACAGGGCACTGAATGATAACGCCAATTGGTTAATTCTTGGGCTTTATCTCTCAAAACAGATTCTACTAAAAGCTGAATCTATCAACACCACTCATCTAAACATGTAGTGTTGTTGTTAGTAGGAATACACAGGAGGAAATGGACTAAGAAAGGGGAGGAGCCAAAACAAATTCCTGCTTCTACAGGAATGTGCTAGAGCGACGCCACGAAGTGTGTCCCCCAACGGTGTGACATACATTTCTTAAGGTCACAGACGCTTCATAAAATGTCACATACTCTGACTACTTGTCAAGACTCTGTTACCGTGGAGATGCAGGAGGCTGTCAGTCATACCCTTGTTTAACATTTATTATTGGCGAGGCTGTCGGCCAGTCGCAGACGGACACTGCGAAGACTCATACCTCGGAACGCAACGAGACGCTTAGTGCCACGCAAGCATGGATTGGGAAAGCATGTGGAAAGCATGTTTGTGTCCGTTGCCATATATGGAGATCCCTGAGGTCATAGCACTCATGTCATAGTCTAGCATCATTCCCGAATAAGCCGGTGCCCAATGGGCATTGGCGGTTGGAGTCGCAGACCTAATATCCCTGTTGTGAGCTCCTATGAACACTAGATTTTCAGTCTGTGAATCTAGTTTAAAATATAAAATGCACAAATGATGTTATGTGGTCAATGTATCTATCGCACGTTTAAAATCAACACCGCAACAAATCAACAACATGCCCTGCACCTACTGTACCTACACACACACACACACACACACACACACACACACGCACACGCACACACACAGACACACACACACACACACACGCACACACACCCACACACACAGCACACATACCTTTTGGAATATGAAGAGTGAGGGGAAGGTTCTGGAGATGTCCAGTTTAATCAGGTCCAAACTGGACTCTCTGTCTGCCAGAGACGCTCCCTCTGAGAACCACAAACACATCAAATAAGACTTAGACTTTATTCAACAATAATAATAAAATAATAATGATGTACAGTATAATAAACAGATGGGCTGGCAGACAGTCAAGCCAACAAAACACCTTCTAAATTACTAGTTCTCAAACATTCTCAAACTACCTGCAATTTGATATGCATTTGGCCGTGGACCCCCCTCCCCCCCTCAGATGTTTACTGAAAATTAGAATAGTACTAGCTTGGATTTCTGCCATTTTTGAGAATCACGGTTACTAAACCAATGTCCTAAATCTTAAGACTTTCTCTGAAAAACAGTCAGACAGACAGTTTGTAGGTGTCTCATCTCACCACTCTCGCTGTCATTGACTGAACTGGTCTCACTGTAGCTCCTGCACTTCTCCTTGGCTCTGGACAGGAAGATCTCATACAGCTCTGTGCACAAACACAACACACACTATTCAACATCACACACTCTGCTGCTCTGTGTGTGTGTGTGTGTGTGTGTGTGTGTGTGTGTGTGTGTGTGTGTGTGTGTGTGCGTGTGTGCGTGCGTGCGTGCGTGCGTGCGTGCGTGCGTGCGTGCGTGCGTGCGTGCGTGCGTGCGTGCGTGCGTGCGTGCGTGTGTGTACCAGGTGTAATGTTGAGCTCATTAGCGATGGCCAGACTCCAGACCCTTCCTCTGACGCTGGGAGGAAGACCGTTCCACCACAGGTCTCTGACCCGACGAGACCCCTTCCTACACACACACACACACACACACACATGCACGTACGCACACACACACACACACAATAAAACAGTATTTGTTTGATTAGGTTGAAGTACAAAAAACTCACTTTTCTTTTTGTACCGTATGTCTAATCATACACACACCTGCTGCTATTTGGACCTAAGCAACGTGTTTGCAACTTCACACCTTAAGGTAGCTCCTCTACCAAGCAGACTACGACAGATTACTACAGACTGGCGGTAGGGGTGGGGCGATATGAAAATGTCATGTCACGATTATTGTGAGTGTTATTTTTTAGCACGAGAAACGACAATAACGAATATCGTACCATCCCTAACTGATGGTCGAATGAAGTCGGGAGATCAGTCTGTTGGAGAAAAACAAGTTGCCGAATGCACCTGGGAGCCGACATCGACAGATGGCTACTATGGTGCAAAAGAATATCCTATAGCTTGATGTCTTTTTCCAACAACAAGCTCGCTGCTATCTGACGGCCGAAAGCCGATCGAACTTGCTCAGTCGGCTTTCAATGCTTGGCTACAACAGGTGATCTGAAGGTTTCAGTGTTCCCACCACCCATTCAACACCAGCTTATTTAAATAACATTAGTTAATTATTTCTTCTCCACTTTCTGGTAAACAATAAACTGATGGAGCTTACACTACTTTCAGCCACTTCTTTCCACCTGTAAAACCGTGATGTGACAATATATTGGTTCTGTCTCTGAAACATGCGCACAAATACACATACGCATGTACACACACACACACACACACACACACACACAGTGTACGTACACAGAGTCCCAGTGAGGCAGAATCTCGTTGTTCCAGATGTGGATGGCGTGAGCGATGCTCTCCTCCTGCCGGTACCTCTCCTTCATCTGTCGTTTCTTCTTCTGGGCCTCCTTCATCTCTGAGATACACAGAGAGAGAGACACATGGATGAATGAGAGGTTTGGCATAATCTTCCTTTCTTTATTGCTCATTTCATGGATGTGTTTGTGTCATTATTATTGGAAAGGTTTCTACCGGATATGATATGATACGATGTTGTCGTGTCAGTGAGACAAGCCAAGTGGTTACAACTCTTCCTATATAAGTGGAGACGTGGGAGAAAGGTTCATTTGTTTGTTCATTGGTTGACAATTTCCAGGCCTATATAAGTCATTCAGCGCAATAATTAGTCACTTACTCCTCACGTGGCGGACTGTTACGCCACAGTTGCTTGCCTACCGAATTCAGTTACCTACCCCGATACCCGGATGTTGTGATCATGTGGCGCAAACACGCTGGAAAATTACAGCAGCGTCCCCTTTCCCCCCGCTTCTTCACACACCAACAACAACACCAAGCATTAAGACGTATTTTCCTTGCTCCGCGAAAAAAGAAGCAATGATTTAACTTGATTTAACTTCACACCAGTACTGGAAAAATATTTTTCTAATTTCCAGGACTTTCATGACCGTGGGAACCCTGATTACATTTATTACATTGTTTAATGTTGTATACTGTTACTTTATGTTCCATTATTTATGTGTTTGTATCGTTTATGCTTTTTTCTATCCTTTGACGTTAGATGTTTTGAGCTGAGCCCCGCTTCCATCTCCTATCAGACCCCTGAGCGCTGTGAATGCTGGACCCTGAAGCCAACTCTGCAGAGGTCTCTAGACAGGTGCTACACCAGAATGTTACGTGTAGTGTCAGCAGGAGTACACATGTTATCAACAAGAATCTGTATGCTGGAATATTAAGGGTGAGTAATAAAATAGCAGCCAGGAGAATGAGACTTGCAGGACACTGCCAAAGACACCTGGATCTGCCAGCCAGCAAACTGCTGCTATGGGAACCAACACATGGGTACCGGTCACGAGGACATCCCACACTAACATATGTGGATGTACTCAAGAAAGACGCAGGGGCAAAAAGCACCAACGAGCTGGCCAGATGTATAGAGAACCGGGATGACTGGAAGCGACAATGGAGGGCTCGTCTGAGGACGACCTAGAGAGATCAGCTGGATCACGCTTAAAATTAATTCCCCGTGTGGGAGAATGAATCTAATGATTGAACTACAAGAGCACATGGAGGTCAAATGTCCAGAGTGTCCGACCGTACCTCTTCTCTTGGCTCCAGCCACCATCTCCTCATACTCCTGTTTATGTCTCTGAGCCTCTTCTAGACACTTAGCAGGCAGGTTCCTGCACGCACGAACGCACGCACACACACACACACACACGCACGCACACGCGCACACACACACACACACACACACACACACAATCAAGTTTCAAGTAAATGCATTCAGGTATAAATCACTGATCTTTTTAGACAAACATCTTCGGTTCTAAATGACATCAAACGTTCACGCAATACCAAACATGAACAGTGTTTTGTTATAGGGTCAATCTAACGTATATTTCAACAGGGCAGCGGTCCATAAACATGAAATACTTTGCATCGACAGCATGTCAAGATGCAGTATTGGAGACGTAGCCTGTGTCCTGGTTGGTTGTGCATCAGTGATGCACTGTAATCCTGTGTGTTTTCATGCACCTCCTAGGTAACTAATTGCACAGATATGGGTCTAATATTTTACATGACACACAGACATTCCGTAAATTAATATTTAGATTTAGTCTAAGTGTCGGAGACTCACGGAGGCCGGTCTTCCAGGATCAGAGCGGTGGTGGAGAGGGGCTCAAACTCCAGGTTCCTCCTCTTCCCCACAGCCACTGGAGGGCGCTGTGAGCAGGGCGGGTCACATGAGGCCTTCAGCTGCTCCTCCTACACACAACAACAACACAGGAAGATGATCCTTAGTTTAGGATTTAGATTCCTAAACACATTGGCTGTGTCCGAAATGCGGAACACGTTCCCTACTCCCTAACCCTAAATGAGGGATCCAGATGTAGTGTACTACAGTAGTGAACAAATCAGCGCATTTCGGACACTACTCCGTCGCCATCTGGTTGCGTCATCGCTGTCGCACAGTTAAAACGCTCTAGCGCTGGCTTTTGGAGCAATAAATAATAGCCGATCTACAAGCTCTCAACAGGGGGCGAAGCGACGCGTTGTGAGCTTGTACATCAACTCCCCAATGCTTGTGGATTGTAAATAACATACCAACATGTTGTGGTGTTATTATGAGAAATAGGCCAAATATAATTATGTTTTTATTCATCACAATTCAATAAAATAATGTTAAAAAATATATAGGCCTATATATATTTTTTAAATTGTATTCATTCATTGGTGAATCAATGAATGAATAATGTTTATGCCACATTCATTTGTCTCACATGCAGACATACACCCATGTTTGTGATAAAATAGGTTATTCTTGCTAATTTAAATAACATTAATTTATCATGATTATTATCAGCTGTGGAAGGTTGGGAAGAAAAGATCGAAAAACAAAAGCCTCCATGAACAACTTTAGAGCTGTTTCCATCATTAAATGATGAAAAACGAATTTTGTTCTCTGGTGGACATTTGTACGAGTTGTTTTCTTTAGCCGGTGGTTCTGCTACGGACGGCTCTGTTGCGTTTGCTCAGCAACAGGTGGCTACTCCTCCTGCCCAGAGACGCAGAGACGAGCCTGCAGTGTGCGTGTGCGCGTGCACACCGCATGTGCGTGCTCAAAGCGCGAGACAGCGGCCGCAGTGCATTGTGGGGCGGCAGGGCTTGAATAGCGCTTGAATAGTGACCATCGAATGCTCACTACAAATCCAAATGCATTGTGGGATACTTCAGTAGACTATATTAGGGTACAAAAATGCTCACTATACATTCGGACACTAGTTCAAAATGGCGGAGCCCCCTTTTAGTACACTACATTAGAGAATAGGGTGGATTTCGGACGCAGCCATTAAGACCTGACAAATACCTAATAATGTCTTCTAAATCCTATAATGTTTCTTTATATGTGGTGCTCAATGTTTTTAATGTCAAGGATATTTGACCGCGGACCCCCATCTCAAAATATTGGAACCATATGGACCCTTACAGGTCTGTAACTCTGAGAGAGTACAAATGGAACGAAATGGACCCTTACAGGTCTGTAACTCTGAGAGAGTACAAATGGAACCAAATGGACCCTTACAGGTCTGTAACTCAGAGAGTACAAATGGAACCAAATGGACCCTTACGGGTCTGTAACTCTGAGAGTGTACAAATGGAACCAAATGGACCTTTACAGGTCTGTAACTCTGAGAGTACAAATGGAACCAAATGGACCCTTACAGGTCTGTAACTCTGAGAGTGTACAAATGGAACCAAATGGACCCTTACAGGTCTGTAACTCTGAGGGGCCTTTTCCACCGGCAAAGAACCGGTTCTGGTTCTTTCTCCCGCCTTTGGCATGAACCAGAGGTGAGCTTTTCCACCGAGAACCGGAGTTGGTTCTGAACCGTAAAAGTTGGTTCCGAATGGGAACCACAAAATCCTTGGTTCCTCTGGTTCAATCATGGTTCAATCTGGTGGAAACGCAAGACGGTTCGCAAGAACGAACCAAGGTTCCAAGAAAGTTGAACCGGCACTGGTTCTGGAACCGGTTCTTTGCCAGTGGAAAAGGCCCCTGATAGTGTACAAATGGAACCAAATGGACCCGTAATGGTGGTTGTAGTTGTAAAGCAGACGTGATGTCCACAGAACGAGCTCTGACGGTGGGATGAAAACCCGCTTCCGGAAAACAACTTAGAAATTTGATGAAACCCATTACGTATTTTCAATGTTCTGGGATCCGGTTACTTCGGTTCCGGATCCCAACCCTAACACACGCTTCACCACTAGGTGGCGAAATGGTGCAAAGTGGTCTCTTAATGGCGTTGGATCTCACAAGAGTGCATGGCTGGGACAGAGGAAGGTCGACAGAGAAGTTAGTTTTCTTATGATTGGTCTCTGAATAAATGCGATTTTAGTTTCTAGTGTTTAATGTTTCGAAAGACATCTGGCTTCTGGCCTGTGTGTGTGTGTGTGTGTGTGTGTGTGTGTGTGTGTGTGTGTGTGTGTGTGTGTGTTTGTGTGCACTACACACTTACAGCTGGGCCACATTATGACGCAGCTAAGCAACTGAGGACATGGTAAGAGCTTTGTGTGTGTGACACACACACACACACACACACACACACACACACACACACACACACACACACACACACACACACACACACACACACACACACACACACACACACACACACACACACACACACACACACACACACACACACACACACACACACACACACACACTAGACGCTGTCTAAGCAACCAAAAGTGCACAAGTGTGCATTTTTTATGCGTGTGTATGCACTTGGATATTCCCTATTTAAGCCACAATGCGCGGGCCCTCTTGTGTGTGTGCGAGGGTGTGTGTGTGTGCGCACGTGCATGCATTTGGCAGAAGATATGGACAGCTATTTAATCCTTTAATGCAGTTCGGTAAATAACCACCAGGGGCCCCCCACAGGAAACAACTTTCCACTCATCTGGTA
>NC_137833.1:10769157-10859157 GCF_963921795.1 Nannobrachium achirus | reverse complement strand
ACAACAGCGTCACACAAAGGCATCAAAAGTATCAGATCGAGAGAGTGTGTGTGTGTGTGTGTGTGTGTGTGTGTGTGTGTGTGTGTGTGTGTGTGTGTGTGTGTGTGTGTGTGTGTGTGTGTGTGTGTGTGGTGTACAGTACCTGTTGTGAGGTGGGACTGGAAGCGCCGTCCTCCTTGGCCGTCTTCCCAAACAGCCGCCAGCCTGTTGCGTTCTGGCATGGAGGCACCTTGGGCTCTTTGGCTTTCCTAGTGAACAGACTCCTGGAGAACACACAGAGACAGAGACACAAATGACAATTTAAAATGTAGGCATTTAGCAGACGATCTTAATCCAGAGCGACTTACAATAAGCAAGGTAATACATCAATACAATAGGCAAGGTAATATATCAAGACATTAACATCAATACATCAAATGCATAGAAATGTCAATCTAGAAAAGATAATGCAGTTAGGCCAAGCAACTGATCAGTAAAAAACTGTATATAAAACCTAAGAATGCTATCTAGTTTTCATGTATGGTCATTGAGGGTATGTGAGTGCTACGTAAGTGCTATGGGCCTAGGTGGAGTCTGAAGAGTTGAGTCTTCAGGCCACGGCGGAAGCTAGGGAGAGATATGGAGAAACCATGGAAACCTCTTTGGCTTTCCTAGTGGTTCTCAGCCTGCGGGTCGGGACCCCCAGGGGGTCACCAGCACATGATTTTGGGAGGGGTCCCCAGATGACAGTGAAGTGACAATTTAAGGACTTTATAGACATTTTTAATACCTTTAAGAAATAAAAGAAAAAGACCATTATTGCATCAAAAGTAATCAACAAAAGATTTGCAAAAATAATATATTTGTTTAAATAGACGATCTACAAGCTCAGAATGCCTCGCGTGAGCTCGTAGAGCAGCTATCTTCACAATATTTATCTGTGGATGCGAGTCTCACTGTAAATGTAATGCCTCAACCCCTACAATTCCAAGTGCTTAGTTGTCAGGGCAGAGGGGTCCCTGTTCAAATTTGATTATTTTGGGGTGCTCACGGCCTGAAAAGGTTGAGAGAGACTCTAGACTAGACTCCTGGAGAGGACACAGAGAGAGAAAGACAGAGACATAGTGAAACCAGTACAACTGACATTACATAAACCAGTTGAACCAGGGCAATGTGAGCTGACTGGAGAGCAGACATGGACAATAAAAACCTTTCAGCGATGTGACCCAGAAACAGTGAGCCAGCCACGCTTAAGATGTCGCCACCCAGACCCAAGGTAGTGTCTGTTCTCTAGTCCTCCCTCAAGAAGACACCGCTGCCCTGTAGGGCTGTCACAATTATTACATAATCGTCTAATCGCAATTATTTGACATAATCGCCATTGTTTTTTGATAATCGTCATAATCGTTTAAATGATGAAAAATGTTCATATATGTTCAAACATAAAAAATAGTAGAAATAGCAGATCTACAAGCTCAAATATTAGAAGCAGAAATTGTGAAAATAGTAGTGTCTGTTCTCTAGTCCTGTTCTATAGTCGATCTACTATTTTAACAATAGAACCTTGATATACAAAATCTAATGCCTCAACTCTTAGTGCTCGTCAGGGTGGGGGGTCCCCGGTTCAAATATGATTATTTTGGGGGTCGCGGCCTGAAAAGGTTGAGAACCACTGCTCCAGTCATCTCTCAGGAAGACACACCACTGCCATGAACACGCAGCGTTCAGTAGTTAGCAGGAATAAACAGAAGCACCCCTGGAGGATGTGGACCAAGTAAGGGGAGGAGCCATTAAGTGAAAAAGAAAAAAGGAAGTGATGTCCGCAGACTCGAGGCAAAAACATATTTGATTTCTCTCTTTTATTTTGACAGAATAAGTTCCCAGATCGATTCTCTAGAGACCAAACTTTGGGTCACTTTGAGAGAGAGAGAGAGAGAGAGAGAGAGAGAGAGAGAGAGAGAGAGAGAGAGAGAGAGAGTGAGTGAGAGAGAGAAAATCATGAGAGAATGAGGGAGAAAGCAAATGTGTGTGTGTGTGTGTGCGTGCGTGCGTGTGTACACACGTGCATGTGTGCGTGCTGGAATGTGGAGCTCTCAAACGGCACATAATATGAACATATTATTTGAATCAAGGACATAGACAACTCAGTATGGGCGATCACATCCCATTCCAGCGAACAAACAGAATATGGATCCTGCATGCTGTTGAAACTGTGTTATTTTATGGACAATATGGAGGCCAGGCGTGTTGAATAACATTTTCATAACTAATTATTTTCATATCAAGTCTCGGCGACTCCCAGCTGCCTTCCTGTCTGCCAAACTGTCTGTCTGTCTGTGTCTTTCCGACTGTCGTCTTCTATATCTGTCCATCTGCTAGGAATGGGACGGTAATCGCTATTATTGTTCATCGTGATAAAAAAAAAAACACTCACAATAATCGCATCGAGGACACGAGGAGATTTAATTTATGGTGAAATCGTCCTCCGCCATACACTGGGATCAATTCGCCTTTTATTTGCAGAGCTCAGGACGATTTAACCCCTCTATAATTGGTCACAACGCGGCTTTGTGAGCTTGGAGATCTTGGAGCAATCTTTTGGCAAATGTTCCGCCCCAGGATAATGGATGTTGTGGATCTTTGATTATCGCAATAATATCGCAAATCATAATTTCTTTGTAGCCTGACACTCAGCATGAATTTTCATTTCGTTTCACTCCATTATTCAGTCTGAAAGCCCTTCCTACTACAGCCGTTTCTGGGATGGGCGTTGCCAAAGTGGCAGTCTTCTGCGATTGGTTCACCGCCTGATCAATCACAACAGTAGCAAAGCAGATGACGTTGTTGTTAAGCGACCCATATTGGTGTTGTTATGTGGCTGTCTAACCTGCTGCTACTTGCTAATCAAAGAAACTGGCAGAATAGGAGCGCTACTAACTATTAATCAAACACAGTAAAACATGTCTGATACTGATGTTTCATAGCGAGATCGATACGATCGCATGTTACCGCAGCGGGCGATGCCGCTTTTGTTTGTTTCGGAATGTGTATGATCCGGCGCTGCGTTATTTAGACATGAGTTCTTGGAAAACCCCAACCACGCTGCTCAGAAGCCCCGCGTCATCAAGTCGAAACAACGCTAACTTGCCGTAAGGATGTTCAACCGAGCAAGCCTCTCCATTGAGAGTCACCAGACCCCTGAATCGCCTAAACAAATGTTTTAATGGGAGTGTCTCGCGATTCAGGGGCTGGAGCCAGGCAAATTTATTTGGTCACAATAATCGTGATATAAAATGTTCATATCGTCTCATCCCTACTGTCTGCCCGTCTGTCTGCTGAGACAGCAGAGCGTGACAGTGTGTCCAGCTGTTGAGGTCTGAAACCAAAAGAAAAAGAAAACATGAAATGAAACCCAGATGAGGATTTGAACCCTCAACTCCTGACTTCCTGTATTCAGACTCAGTGAATGGCTGTTTCCTGTCTCAGTCTGATGGAGAAAGGGAAGAAGAGGGACTTTGTTTGTTCTCCTCGCTCTCTCTCTCACACACACACAGTCGAGTAGCCTGTGCACCCGCGTGCGTGGACACACATACACGACACGCACGCTCTCACTCATTTCTGTTCCCAAATGGAGAGGCGACACTGCGCGCCGCCAGCCTGAGACAGAGTCCAACGAGAGAGAGAGAGAGAGAGAGAGAGAGAGAGAGAGAGAGAGAGAGAGAGAGAGAGAGTGTGTGTCTCTCACTAAGGCAACACACAACTGTCAATTAGTCAGGCCAGTCATTCAGGCTGTCAGTCACACAACAAAAGGCTGTAGTTATGTGTGAAAGGGGAGGCTGTGGGTGATCTGTAAATAGACACACAGTGTCTGTGGATGGAAGAGCTGGATGTGGACTAGGGATGGGACCATTTCATGTCACGATTATTGTGACCAAAGAAACTACGATTTACGATATATTAATCGCGATAATCAAAATATCCCCAACATCCATTATCCTGGGGCGGAACGTTTGCCAAGACATAGCCGATCTACAAGCTCACAGCGCGCCGCAACGTGACACTTTATGCCCATGTATGGAGATCCCTGCTCTGAGTATAATAATAATAATAATAATAATCAAAATCTACAAAGTAACTTCAAATAATTATACTATTATAGTGGAGTAAAAAGTACAATATTTGCCTCTGAGATGTAGTGGAGTAAAAGTATAATTATTGAAAAATGGAAATACTCCAGCAAAGTAAACATTGTAGTTAGTTACTTTATTACACCACTGCCCAGTCCAAGAGTCACCACAAAGGGATCAGCGAATGGCAACTCCAGGGTAGCAAAGCACAGAACCACCATCTTTGTCAGTAAAGGGGGTACATTTGTGCAATTCCCTACTGAAACAACAACAACAACAGAAACGCAAATATATTATTTTAAGACGTAAGTTTTAAGACAATACTTTGGTAATGCTTTTGTAATTCTTTAGATTAGAGCTTCTTGCTTATCGTACCTATTGCATTGGAGTCTTGTTGTTTCAATTAGGTTGATAGTTGTAAAGAGAGCCTGGGCTAGAAAACCCAACATACAATTCAACGGATCCATGATTATGCTTTTATAACTTGATACATAGTGTTGTGTATTGTCCCTGTCCAATAAACATATAAATAGATACAGTATGAGAGAAGGGGGGGGGGGGGGCACATACACAGAGAGAGAGAGAGAGAGAGAGAGAGAGAGAGAGAGAGAGAGAGAGAGAGAGAGAGAGAGAGAGAGAGAGAGAGAGAGAGAGAGAGACAGACAGACAGACAGACAGACAGACAGACAGACAGACAGACAGAGAGAGACAGAGAGGAGGAAGTGAGAGGAATCAGTTATGGGAAACCAACTGACCTCAACCACAAAATACAGCCTGGAGGACAGTGGTTCTCAAAGTGTGGTCCAGGGACCCTCTCAGGGTTCGTCCCTTGAGGGGGTTCCAAATGGAGATCCTGGGTTACAGGTATGTACAAATGGAAACCAAGTGGACCCGCAAGGTCCATTCTGCATTAAAACGCCTTTGAGAACCACTGATTCAGGTCATAATGCAACAGATCTGGTGGCGGTAAAATAAAGGTCACAGAATTGTACAAAGACAATCCTAGCCACCACAACCGAGGACTGTTTCAGACGCCAGCACAACGAGGAGTGTTTCAGATGCTTGCACAAGTGCACAACTGAGGACCTGTTTCAGACGCTACCACATGACCAGCACTTCCAGTCATCCACAGGCCCAATGGCAGTACAGGCTATGAAATAGCTACTTGCCCCTGGTGAATGTGATCAGGTTTATGAGAGATTTATCCTATAGGCCTGTTGCCTGTCTTCCTAAACACACGCACGCACACACGCACGCACGCACAGCTAAAGAGCTTATGTTTTTTTACAAAGTTGTTTAAGGTAGGGCAATGTTTACAAAAGAGCTGGAGAGACAGGGAGACCATGGTTACTGAAAAAAAGGAAGAAAGAAAACAGCATAGCAATGAGTAGAATCACAATATGAATCTATTTAACACACATTTCAACAGAGGAAAATGACTTACACTATCTATAAGTGTTAAGGCTCACAGTCTAACACATACTGATCACTCCTCTCCTACATACAAGGCCCTCAACAACCAGGACCCCCACTACCTCTCTGAACTCACACCCCCAAAATAATTTGGGGACTCTCTGGGAGGTCCCCCGACCCGGGTCCGCATCAATATGCCGACGGGCCGGTATGCCGACACTAAAACTAACCCTAACCCTAAACCTAACCTCAGTAACCGTGACATGTAACTAACCTGCCGACGCTAGTTGGAACAGCGGCCCGTCTGCATATTGAGCGGACCCCATCCCGACCCACAGTCTGAGAACCACGGCAATAGAAGATCATCCATCCAATAAAAAAACATCGACTAATCGCCAGCATGGGCTGCGTACATATCGATTGACGTAAATTAACGTCCTGCTTTGATCACACTACAGCGTCACACGAAAGCGTCAAAAGTAGCAGATCTTCAAGCTCGAAGCGACGCGTTTTGAGCTTGAAGATCTGCTACTTTTGGTATTTTGGAATTTGGATCCTGATCCTGAAAAGTAACAGTTTTGAACATATGAGGTTTCCACCCGACAGGTGTCGATATTTCAACCTAACATTTGTTTGACGTGGGTGAATGCTAACATGGTGAAACGCTAACCTGCCGACACTGGTGAATGCTAACCTGGTGAATGTTAACCACTATGCCTAAACCTAACCTCAGTAGAACTATGCCTAAACCTAACCCTAAAACCTAACCCTTAGTCAAAATAATGAAACAATAATCAATGAAAATATTGAGATTTCCCCAAAGGTAAATACATCATATTTAGATGTAGCACCAATCAATGCAGACACAGAGCACCTCCAAAGCACCTCAGGGTGCCATGATCTGCCATCAACATACTTGAGCTATTTCTTAACTTGCTACTTATTATTCTCCTTTTGTTATTGTTGTGAATGTTGCTTCAATGTTGAGGAACTGAAACCAAATAATTGGGACTTGTACCCTGCAGAAACCTCTCATCTCCATATTCTAACTTTTTGTGCCCCCCAGTCAAAAGTAGGGCTGTCACAATTATTACATAATCGTCTAATCGTGATTATTTGACATTATCGCAATTATTTTGTCATAATCGTGAATGTTATGTTATGTGTCATATCTACCATGTACAACTTCAAAGCCTAAAAGCCAAACAGAAATGTAATTATCAACGACAAAAACACAATTAAATCGTTAATCGCCAATTATTTGAGTGACAATTAATCGTCATGTAAAATGTCATATCGTGACAGCCCTAGTCAAAAGCATCAAAAGTAGCGGATCTGGAAGCGCCAAAGCTTTTTGGGGCTTGTAGATTTGCTGCTTTTGCCATTTTTTCTTTTCTTTTAGTAAAAGCTTTCCACCCGACAGAGACCATATGAGAAGCAACATGCGTTTTTTGAGAGAGAGAGAGAGAGAGAGAGAGAGACAGAAACTGAGAGAGAGAGAAACTATCAGATGGCTTACAGTGGAACTGGGGCATGATTAAATAGAGGATGTGATCTGGTTTCTCTCTCTACATCTCTCCTCTCTCTCTCGTTTTACAATAAAAGCATACATATGCCACGTCTCAAATTACATCGCCCTCTTCCCCCTCTCATTCTCTCAGCTGAAGAGAAACCATTAGACTAAACAGTGTTTACATCCTCTCTACAGGTGTCTCACTGCGTGGCACAGGCGTCTGTCTCACTGCATTGTACATGTGTCTCACTGCATCGTACATGTGTGATGTGTCTCACTCACTGCATCGTACATGTGTCTCACTCACTCATCGTACATGTGTCACTGCAAGATCGTACATGTCTCACTACAAGATCGTACATGTGTCTCACTGCATGGCACAGGCGTCTGTCTCACAGCATAGTACATTGTGTCTCACTCCATCGTACATGTGTCTCACTACAAGATCGTACATGTGTCTCACTGCATCGTACATGTGTCTCACTGCAAGATCGTACATGTGTCTCACTGCATCGTACATGTGTCTCACTGCATCGTACATGTGTCTCACTGCATCGTACATGTGTCTCACTGCAAGATCGTACATGTGTCTCACTGCATCGTACATGTGTCTCACTGCATCGTACATGTGTCTCACTACAAGATCGTACATGTGTCTCACTGCATCGTACATGTGTCTCACTGCATCGTACATGTGTCTCACTACAAGATCGTACATGTCTCTCACTGCATCGTACATGTCTCTCACTGCATCGTACATGTGTCTCACTGCATCGTACATGTCTCACTGCATCGTACATGTGTCTCACTCCATCGTACATGTGTCTCACTGCAAGATCGTACATGTGTCTCACTCCATCGTACATGTGTCTCACTGCAAGATCGTACATGTGTCTCACTCCATCGTACATGTGTCTCACTACAAGATCGTACATGTGTCTCACTCCATCGTACATGTGTCTCACTGCAAGATCGTACATGTGTCTCACTGCAAGATCGTACATGTGTCTCACTCCATCGTACATGTGTCTCACTCCATCGTACATGTGTCTCACTGCATCATACATGTGTCTCACTCCATCGTACATGTGTCTCACTCTCCATCGTACATGTGTCTCACTCCATCGTACATGTGTCTCACTACAAGATCGTACATGTGTCTCACAGCATCGTACATGTGTCTCACTGCATCGTACATGTGTCTCACTGCATCGTACATGTGTCTCACTGCATCATACATGTGTCTCACTACAAGATCGTACATGTGTCTCACTGCATCATACATGTGTCTCACTGCAAGATCGTACATGTGTCTCACTGCATCGTACATGTGTCTCACTGCATCGTACATGTGTCTCACTGCAAGATCGTACATGTGTCTCACTGCATCGTACATGTGTCTCACTGCATCGTACATGTGTCTCACTGCATCGTACATGTGTCTCACTGCATCGTACATGTGTCTCACTGCAAGATCGTACATGTGTCTCACTGCATCGTACATGTGTCACTGCAAGATTGTACATGTCTCACTACATCGTACATGTCTCACTACATCGTACATGTGTCTCACTCCATCGTACATGTGTCTCACTGCAAGATCGTATAGGTGTTTCATTGCATCAGGCGCCTTACTGCATCACTCAGGTCTGAGGTGTCTCACTGCATCATACTGCTTTGCGTGCGTGTGTGCGTTTCTGTCGTGAATGTGTGTGTATGCTGTACTGTATGTGAAGAGCTGTGTGTTGCTGCCAGTGAGTGTACCCTGTATATTCCCCGGGGAGACACATGTATTCTGAGATTGACTGAGGCTGACAGAAAGGGTAGCCATGGCAACAAACAAAGCCAACAGCAGGCTCTATGTGTGTGTGTGTGTGTGTGTGTGTGTGTGTGTGTGTGTGCGTGCGTGCGTGCGTGCATGCATGCACGCGTCTTGTCAATCTAACCTGGTGAAGAAGTCGGCGATCCCGAACCTCTTTGGCATCAGCTTGTGTTCCGACGAGGCGTCGCTCTGCTCCGCCAGGTTGTCAGGGGCACTCTGCCGCCGGCCGCCCGGCCCGCCGGCCTCGAACCCTTCCTCTCCTCCGAAATAGAAGCCCCCCGCCCCTCCTCCTTCGCCTCCCCCCTGCTCGGGGGAGAGCGGCGTGGCGTCGCAGCTCAGGGAGTGGGACACTGTGACGCCAGGGAGGTTGCTAGTCCTCAAGCTCTGAGGCCTGGAGAGCGGCAGGCTGAAGTCTGCGTAGCCTTCTTCTAGGGGTGAGAGCGATATGAAAAAATACAATATTACAATATATTCCCAAGCTGTATCACGATACACAATGTTATCACGATTCTTTTTCGTGTTGGTTTTTATGTTTATTTTTCGAGTTACAACCACCTACAGTACAAGGTAACAAAAACTAAAAGAAAAAGGAGTAACAGGCCATTTAGACCAGTGGTCCTACAATGTGGGGTCCAGGGACTCTCTAGGCTCCTTTTGGGAGGTCTAAATTGATCCTTACAAGTATTTAACTCTGACAGTAGAAAAATGAAACCAAATGGATTTGTATACTGTCTGAGTTAATGGGAGACCTTGGCATTTTATAGTTTGAGAACAATTGATATAGACAAAAACGCAGGTTTAAATGAATGCTGCAATGGAATCTCTGTATTAACAATTCAACAGGAGTCTTTGTATCACGAGTATATGCTATTCAGTAGCGAAGTGTGATGTCACTTCCGTGAAATGGCGTGAAATGTCGCCCTCTACGGGGTTCATGCTGGTATTGTTTTGTATTCAAATCGCCATTGGGGAATTTGCGATCACCGCATATAAGAACTGTGTTAAAAATATAAACACACCATGCTCTCGGATTGACCCAAATGGATATGAAGCATCGACTAAGGTGGAAATGTACAGATTTACCCAAAGAGTAACACAATAAACGCTAGAAACGAGTTACACAGGCTATATCAGATATGAATGAATATCATAAACTGTGCATTACATTCACCCATTCACGCACACATTCATACACCGGTGGCGGAGGAAACCAACCTACTCACCGGGAGCAATTAGGGGTTCAGAGTCTTGCCCAAGGACCCTTCAACATTAACTCAGGGGGAGCCTGGATTCGAACTGGGAACCCTTCGTGCTCTAATAACGGTTTCTCTACCCCTGAGCTATGCCGCCCCATCATGGAGACATGTATCGTCTCAACAATATTTATCACCATTTCGCCCACCCCTACCTTCTTCCGAGTCCACCTCCTCATCACCTTCCTCCTCCTCTCCTCCTCCTCCGGGGCTGGGCTCTGCGCCACGGTTGTCGATGGTGAGGTTGGAGAGGGTCGACGGACAAGACGAGGGGGGTTTGGCACTTAAATCATCCGGGGTCAGGGTAGGAGCAGGGGGGCCCTCCTTAGAGGAAGGGTCCAATGCCTCCTCCTCCTCCTCCTCCACCAGGGAGGAAGTTGGGAGTGAGAGCCGAGGAGGAGTCGGAACGGGCTCCTCGTCCGCGGGTGCTACGCCTTCTTCCGGCGATTCTCCGTCCACCGGCGGTCGGCGGTTCGAATCTCGCTGAACCACACAGACCACGTCGAAGGGGACGTTCGTTCTGTTCTGGGAGAAACACTCCTCGGAGTCGGAGGAAGAGGAGGGGGAGGAGGGGTGGTCGCGTGCGGCGGCGCCCGTCGCGCCCGGAAGGTGCAACCCGCCGTTTGCTAGTTTTATCGTTTCCTTCCACAAACAACCGCCAACAGCAACCGCAGGTTCAGACTCAGCGTTTGTCCAGGGCTCCGATATCAGAGCATCCCAGTCTGGATCGTACGAGGGGGACCCCGCGTCCCCGCCCGGCCCGAGACAGCAGTTCGAGTCATCAACCTCCCCGTTGGGCACCGGAAACGGTTTTGCCGTGCTACCGGCGCAGTTCCTCCCCGGGTGATTGCCAAGCTCACAGGGCAGGAGGGACTCAGTGTCAACACAGTCTGCACCTGGGGTGTCCCTGTCCCCGTCCCCTCCATTGCTCCCGTCCTCGCCAGCCCATACACTCCTATGGTCCACGTCAGAAGACAGAACCATGGGTGGAGCTGCCATTCCTGCCTCCTCGGCCGCACCCGCTACTCGGTCTTCCAGAGATTCCATAAACCTCCTCCTCTCCTCCGGTGACTCAGTGAATCCGTTGAGGAGGAGGTGGTCTCCGTCTGAGCTAACCCGGCTGACTCCGTCTCGCACCGGTCGCTCCTCCTGGACGAGGCATTTCCTCCCGTCCGCCTCCTCCTCCTCCTCCTTCCCCGGCGGCGTCGCTGATGATGAAACCAAATCCAACACCACCGCGTTGCTCCCGTCCCGCAGCGGCTTGCTGCTGCAGCCTGCGTCTCTGTTTACATTCCTACTGTTGCTGCCGGTCACGTAAACACGACCTTTGCCGGCTTCTCTTTCACCTTCCACCTCCTCCACCACTTGACCCGGGTGATCCTCTCCTTCCTCCCCCGCCTCCTCCTCCTCCTCACTCCCCGCCGGGTCCACATCATCCCCACGAACCCCGTCACCCTCCTCCGGGTGTGTGCTGTTGTGCAGGAGGACGCTGCAGTCTTTAAGGGAAACGCACCGCTTGTTATTAAGTGTCAAACCTTCATCTTCGTCTCCCCCCCGGTTCTCTTCCTCGGTCTCGGTCGTCGGCGGCTCCATCATCATCATGTCAGTCGGCCCACTAGTCGCTGGTGGTGGTGATGGTGGTCCCCCCAGCCAGAACGAGGGCCGCGGCGTCACCGGCACGTCCTCGGCAGAAGCCCGGCGCTGAGCGCTGCCCCGTCGGCCCGGCTCGCCGGGCGCTGTTCCTCCCTCCGCGGTTCCTCCCGTCGCTGTTGTCCCCGCAGGAGGAGGAGGAGGCTAACATGTTAGCCTGCTGTAGGCTAATAATAATAATTCCACATTGCCATTAATAGCGTCAACGTTCAGACCGCGGGGGGTGTTTTGATAGCGTACCGTTTATTTCTAGCGTGTCATAGTGTGTTGATGCGTGTCCGTGGAATCCTCTGAGAACGCTTGTTTTTGGAGTGTTTTTGTTTGTTATTTAAATGCCTCCGATGTGTGTGTCTGCGGCGCGAGCGCTCCTCCGGCCGCGGCTGGTCGCCATCTTGGAAATACACCACTAGGAGTGTTGCCAGGTTTTTGCGAGAGGAGCAAGCAACCTGTTGGTCCATGAAAACAATAACCCCCCAAAAGAAGACACATGACATGAGCACTATTTACAGTGGTGGAAGTATAGGCCTACTCCCATTTCTTATTTTAGTAAAAGTATCAATACTGCAATGTAGAACTACTCTGTTACAAGTAAAAGTCTCAATCTCGCGTCACCAGGCTTTCTCTGAGGAAACTACCAAAAGTATTGGCAATTTGGCATCAACATGTACCTAACCAAAGTACCAAAAGTAGAAAGTAGCCTACTCATTATGCAGAATTTCCCATTTCACAAGTTTTCAAATTAATAAATATAATTTAAATATTCAAGTAAAGTAGCCTAGTAAATAGTTCAACATTGTTCTTATAGGCTACAGTACAGTACATTTGATATTTTCAAAAGAAATCTTGAAGAAGAAATTGTGAAAAAAGTTTAATATCTTTTTGAAACATTTTAATAACACAAATATGCCTTCTGGGTATCGGGTCTTCTGGCATGAAAATATTTGAGAATCACTGGTTTAAACAACCCCAAAATAAGCAACATGTGCACTTATAAACAATTAAGCCCCCCCAAAAAACGAAACTACAAATATTTACAATCAACTTTACAGAAAGAACAGACAAAAGTCGCTTATAATAAACAGATCTGGCAACACTGACCGCGATGACGTTATCGCTTTCACCAAACTCTCAATTTCTACTATATTTAAATTCTTGCTAAAAAAGTGATGACCACTATAATGATGATGATGATGATGATGATGATTATGATGATCAATTATTATTGATGATGCTTTTGTTTATTGACTAATAGGCCTATGTATTTGTTTCCCTTACATTAGCTACATTTACATTGAGTATAATTTAAATAAATTATATTGAAACCTATTGTAAATAAAGCACCATTGGCTACATTATAAGTGCAAGACGTAAAGTGTATTATTAAAATCATTGAAGAATTCAATAATTAAAAGGCATCGTTTTGACTGATGGTGTAGGGCGCCATCTTTCGGCTGGAAAGCAACATTTCATTCAAGGTGCTAGGTATTTATTTCTGTATGGTAACTTTGTAGCTTTGCTTTTTTTCTGGCCATGTCTATCTAGAAATTTTTCAAAAGATGTATTGGAAACCTGTGAAATCTATCTCACATAATTGTCACAAACATGTTTCTTGGGCAAGTAGCCTATCGGATAGGCATAGGCTACTTGGGGATAGGCCCTATCCCCAGTTTTGTTCCAAATTGTATGATAATGGATCATGTGCAGATGTTTACATCATGACAATGGCAATTGTCACCTTAGGCCTACCAATATCAGTTGTAACTTGTATTGCACATTACTTCACACAGGTAGGCTAAGCAGCGAGGGGTGTCTTACCAAATTCTGGGCCCTGGATACAAGGATTCACTGCGGGCCCCCCAGCATGAATATTCTTCATAGGTGGAGAGAGTTTAACCCATTTAGACTTTGAATGCATTATTACGCATTATTTTGTACTTGTAGATCTGCTATAGGCTATATTTTTGAAAAATCGTCAAAATAGTCTTTGAATAACCTATGTTTCTATGTCAGTGGTGCTCAAACCTTTTCGTGTGAAGGACCCCTAAAATATATGTATTTGGCCACGGACCCCGATCTCAAAATATTTAGTTCCAGGGACTCCCCCAGAAGCAAAATTTGAGTTACAAATGTTCGCTTTAAAAGTAGCCTACATATATTCAAAGATTTGCACACATTTTCACGACTTTTCAAAAATAGCTTGTATATATCTGCTATTTTTCAATAGCTAAAGTATAAAATAATTAAGGCCCCTCCACCTTGGGCCCTTGTAACTCAGTCCCAATTTCCTCCCCCTTGTGACGCCCCTGATGGTAAGAGTGATTCTACGCAGTAGACACAGAAATATAAGAGAATAGATGGATGTCCAGTCGAAATTCCAGTTTGGGTGTACATTATTGAATTAAGTTGCAGTTCCCCCCTTTCATGGGTCTTTCCTTTCGTATTTCTGTCTCTGTCTGGTTCTGGTCTGCTGGTAAGAATAAGGATTTGATCCCACCTTGTCCTGTGCTCTGATCTGTTGAATTACTGCACCTGTGACCCTTATAACTACCCTACAGTCTGACGAACTACCCTGTGCTGAAAACTAGAGCCTGTGTCCAACAACTAAAACTGCCACCTAACAAGCAGCCAACACAATGGCCCCTACAATATGCATCATATGCAGATGTGCACGTAATATGCATCATATATGCAGATGTTTACATGTGCATCATTGTGCAGATGTGTACCTGATGCATCACATGCAGATGTGTACATGATATGCATCATATATGCAGATGTTTAAGTCCATCAGAACGACTTATCTGAGGCTATGGTGACACCTGCTGGACACTTTACCATACTGCAGTGCACACAACTCCATGGGATTTCAGTCATTTCACAGCATAAATAACCATTATTACATCAAACCAGAATAATGTAGATTGTAGAGTGCAATATGATGCAATATGATGTTTCAAATAACACTTTCTGAAAAAGGCAGCTAGGCCTATGGTATAAACACTGAATGTAAAAAAGCAATTTCTCTTCATTCCAAAACAGGGTTGCACCATTATTGAAATGTTGGCCCATATCCCAAGTAAACATTAGTTTGAATGTAAGTATAGGCCTATTTTTATTTTAAAATGTTATGTTACTTGTTGAGCCTTTTGAAAAGCTGAAAAAGAATCTGCAGCCTTTATCATCACAAAAAGCTTTTTTCCAGCTTCAAATTCAAACATAATTATTATAAAATAAAATATCGTCTACAACCAATATATTATTTTTGATATCGGTTTGATACCGATATAGTGCATTTTAAGGTCAACACCAGCAGATACCGATATGATGACCATCCTAATAGCCTATAGCCTACTACAGCAAATTAGTGTTCAAGCATATCAGAGTGTGCTAGACTGTTGGCTAGACAGGAGAGGGGAGAGGAGCGAGAGTTTAGGACAGGGATGCATGAGGACAAATGATGTGCTTGTGGGCCGTGGCAAAGACTTGGTCATGTCCGTGGCACATATTATTCTTTACACACTGTTACGATACAACACAACACAACACAACAAACACAACCACAAGACAAGATCTAGTTATAGAATTTGGCCTTCCCAGGTCTACATTCTAGCAATACTTGCAACTGAGACACTTGTTATGTGGAGTTTTTGGCTCGCCAAGAACTTTACCTCATTATTCTGAGTTGTTGGTTGGCACCACCATGGTGTTTGGTACAGGGCACGAGGCCTCATTTTACTATGCTGAGATCTTTATGGAAAACTTGAAGGTGCCTGCGTTGATTATGCAGATTTCATCCCGACTGCTATCATGATAGGTAGACAAGTTCTGATGTGGGGTTGGAAGAAAAGGCGGGGAGTCATGAATGGTATGGAGTGATTGGCAGGGTGGCTGCTTATGAGGAAACTATTTATAGGAGGATTGAATGGTATTTCATATAACAAGGTTGAGAAGCTTTACGACTACTAGAAATAGGTGTAAAACAAGTTGGAAAATGTTCTGTTTCTGCATGTGCTTAAGTTATTATGTGTTTATTGATAAAATAGCAGTTATAGGCCTACGCTCCAGGTTTCAGTGTCACTGATGCCTGATGATTGTCCTATGGCATGAAACTCTGAGCTGCAAAACCATGTGAAGCTCTTGTGGTCCTTCAATACACTTCTATATTATATATATATATATATATATATATATATATATATATATATATATATATATATATATGTGGGTGGGTGACGTGACGTAGCGTTTTCGCTGTCCTCGGTGTCAAACATGTATAAATAAAAAATATATTTGTCAAAAACCTTCTGAATATTGTGCAGGACATTAAGCTTTATGTGAACTTACTCAAGATTAAAACATTTCATTCCTCATTTCTTCAGAATCTTCAACCAAACATGGTAAATGTCATCTGGTGTGACTGTCCCGACCTTGTTTCTCAAAGTGGGAACTTGAATAAAACTAAGAAAAAGAATTGCTAAAATTCATTTAAAAATGAATTTAGGCAAAAAAAAATGTCTATTTGTGAGCCTATATCTTTTCAAAGTCCAAGCATAATGTTTTCAGTCATTTCTGATCAAAAAGATTTTGTCCCCCAAACCAAAATCATCTGGTGTGACACTAGTTTGGAAAAATTAAACAGGCAATAATTTGGACACCTACTGGGCTAGAGAGGTCCTTCTTCTGTAAGGCTATTCAGCACTCCCAGCACAACTGCAAGACAGGTGTCTGAGGTGAGTTATGATTTTAACATTTTCATGAAATGCCATCTTGTTGAAACTTTTCTGGATGTCATCTGGTGTGACACCTTTTTCATTAATAAAGCAAAAGTTATTTGAAACTTTGGTCATAATTACATGTAAATCTAGATTGTTTTGTTATAGCTAGCATGTTGTTAGCATGCTAATGTGTACCTGGTAGCCTCAAGGTAGTCCTAAATGCAGAAAACGTCATCTGGTGTGACACTTCGTCATCTGGTCTGACATATCTGCTTGTCACGCCAGATGACTTGATTGTCACACCAGATGATATATACTGTATTTTCCTACAGACATAACAATAAATAACAAGTCCCATGTTTCTTTTTTCCATTTAAAACATTTTAACATGTTTAAAACAACGTTTTAAACATTTTTACATAATTTAATTTAGCTTCATTCGGTGATACAGCAAATTCATTAGACAGAGCAGAAACCCCTTCACAGAAACCTAAACCTTATATTGTGGTAACACTTTATAATAACTATCCGTTATAAGCAGTTAATATAAGACACGTGACAACAGAAAATGGGTGGTAACCGGAATCGCACAAACTGCTTCCTCATGAGCAGCATTCCTTATACATTGGGATTCAAGAGGGTCACCTGGAACTTTTCAGAGCGTTCCCATGGAAAGGGCGCACCTGATGGTGTGGGAGGGGTGCTGAAGCGTAAGGCAGACATGTATGTCCTCGGAGGCAGTGACCTACAAACACCGAGGGATCTGTGTGAGTATTTACAGAAGTCCTCTGAAAAAGTCACTGTCATGTGGATCGAAGAAGAGAAGATATCCAACATGGATGAAATGGTCCCTCCATCAGTGCGTCCAGTGACTGGCATCAGCACTACGCACCAGGTTCTTTCTATCTTCCCGGGAAAGATAGTTTACAGAGACCTGAGTTGTTTCTGCCAGTTTCCTCAGATCTGCACCTGTCACAACCCACGGAAATTACAGTTCGACCAAGTCTCCAGGGCTGAGGTGCCAGGTGACAAGACAAGTGATGAGTAAGTATAACTAAATCATTCTCTTTGCCAATTTTATGATACCTGTAATTGTACCTGTTTAATGACAATAAAGTAACTTATGTCATCCATTCATTCCTTTTCTTCCTTAACTAAGTGGTGGCCCATCTGCGGAACTGCCCCCTTCCCAGGTCAGCTGCAGGCCCAAAACAGCTTCCGGAGCTCAGTGAGTATAACATACTTGGCAAACTTGAGGACTTGCTAGTAATTACATTTTACTACTAAAAACAATCTACCTGACAAATAAATTACATTTAAATGTCTCCTCCTGAAGGTGTTCTACTCAGGTGCTGGACACAAGTGCATCTATTGGAGAGGCCCAAGCTGAGGATTCAGACACCTCCTCAGATGAATACACACAAGGACAGTTTGTCATAATCAAATATGAGGGAAAGCCATATGTGGGGCAGATTGTTACCATTAATAAGGAGGGACTAGAGATAAACTGCATGAATCAACTTGGAAAAATGAAAAATGGTTTTGTCTGGCCAAAGGGGCGAGACTGCATTTTCTACAAAGAGCAGGAAGTTGTCTGTGGCATAGCAGAACCGCAACAGGGCAAACGGTTTGCTACCCTCACCAAATGTGACTGGCTGATGTACAATACAGTCTAAATGTCTATACCCTCACCAAATGTGACTGGCTGATGTACAATGCAGTCTAAATGTCTATTCTAATCTAATCTAATACTTTTGTACTTTCACTCACTGGACTGGACAATGAGGTAAGGTAGGACCCGAGACAAACATAGCGAAAATAGCTGATCTACAAGCTCTCAACGCATTGTGCTGCGAGAGCTTGTAGATCAGCTATTTTCGGAGTTGCACAACCCAGCACTCTTTAGCTAGTGGAGATGTGGTGTAACGACATGATTCGTAAATAAATTTGTTCAACTCAAAATGCTGTGTTCAAGTTCAGGAGACTTCGGAAAAAAGTAATACACCTGAATGCTGAGTTGTTTCCAATAATTGGTGTTAATAAAATGTTGCCTTGGCTCCCAGTGTGGCTATGCACCTTATTGTCTCTTTAAGATCCTTCTGCCGTGGGCCGGCAGAAGACTTAGGTGTGCGTAGCATTCCTGTGCACATCCTCATCATCCATCTACTACTACAATTCTTTGTTATCCTATGTTAAGGCCCAACAATACTATCCTGTTCAGAAATATTAAGGCCATGTTATTTAATGTTAAAGCAATTTTACTGTTGCTGTTTTTCCTGGGTAATTGTTTAATCAATCAGTAAAGTTCAGTACTCACTAATAGGTAGGTTAAAACACAGTTTGCTTTGACACATGAAGATATGGTCATCTGGTGTGACACTAAGTCATCTGGTGTGACATTCCAAATAGTGAGAAATCATACCTTTATTAATGATGAAACCGAAAAAATGTGTATGGTTTACATAGAAAATAGTATCAGGAAGAGTCACAAATATTTGTGTAATTTTAAAGAAAGTTTTTGTCAGAATAAAATTTAAATATGTTGAAAGATCGACAACATGGGCCTCACACAGAGTGTTGATTATGAAAAAAATATACAGATCAATTAATTTTCACAAAACTATAGTGGATCACAGGTTAGTTATGATAAAGGACTTTGATAAAGTGAGTAACTTAAGAAAGGTGTACTCCATTTTCATTTTATGAACAATTATTGTCATGTCACACCAGATGACGGTTTTAGGCACAAGTACAACAAACTGCTCAATAAAGTCTGATTCCAATAGAATATCTAAAAACAAAATGTGTTTCCATAAAGTTGAGAGTGAGTAGAACAAAAGTAAATAATTTTTATGCCTGCTATTTAAAGTTTTTTAAAAAACATGTTTTTTGGGGCGTCACGTCACTGACCCATATATATATATATATATATATATATATATATATATATTGCCATCCCTAAATTATGTAAATATTATTAATTTGTTTAACGTCCCACGAAGCTTGGCCAATGAGACAAGTGTGGGACGGACATATATATACATACTGTATATAAATACCAGAAACTGTGTCCTCCTGGAACTAATCCTCTACGTTTGGTGAAGTTAAAACTTAAGGATTTGTCAAGATTCAGCCTTCACGTGACAAAACGGGTAAGGAGAATAGTGGGGCCGTCTATGCCCATTGCCAATCAGATGGACATAACAGGCTTATGTCTGACATAGTTTGAGGATTGGTGAGCTTCACATGACACCCCCGCTGCTTCAATTCAAGTGTGTGTGTGTGTGTGTGTGTGTGTGTGTGTGTGTGTGTGTGTGTGTGTGTGTGTGTGTCCATCTTGAGTAACAGCATGTTTCCTCAGCACCACATGCATTCGACCACAAGAGGGCCTTATCTGAGGACCTAAGGAGGATGCACAATGACTCATGAGGGGGCAGCATGTCCAGAATATACTGTAGGTATGGGCCAGCCCATGCAGGGCTTTATAAGTGATGAGCAGAATTTTATGGTAGCCAATGAAGGGCAGCCAGTAGAGGAGTGATATGGTCTCATGTTTTTGTAGTGAGCAATCTGGCAGCAGAGTGTACGCATTCACTAGATATCTGCTTATTGTAAGTCGCTTTGGATTAAAAGCATCTGCTAAATACCTAAACTGTAAACTGTGTAATGGGAGTTTAGTCGTCACATACCCACATACCCCACTGTCAGCCCGTTGGATACGGACAGAGCCGATCACCCTACTTGCACACTCTGCTGGCGCACAAGTAGGCCATACTGTATTTGGCTATGAGTGCACAGGTAGCAAATTGGCACCTCCACATATAATTCCACCCACACCCAAACCAGAATTAGATGCAAAACATGCGCCCATAGCCTGTTTTTCAGGACCTGGAAAAAGCGAAACTGCTCTCTTCCTCTTCCTTCCAGGCTCTTATACTGTTATGGGTATTCAACTGGCGGCCCGGGGACCTTCCTTGTGGCCCCTGGAGCAATTTTGAAAAAAAAAAAAAAAAAAAAAGATTTTTGAAAAAAAAAAAAAAATCCAAAATCTTTTTTTTTTTTTTCGTGGAGACTATTGAACATTATAGGTATGGTATGGTTTGCGTGATATGAAACGTGAGCTTCATTTTACCATAATCACAGTAATCCCTAATCATATTCCATCATATTCAAGTGAAGAGACTCCAGTCAGAGCACTGCAGCAGAGTGGAGTGTGTGTGTCTGCGACCCACCCGATCCTCGTTGAGCATCGTTAAAGCATCAAAGAAGGCAATTGTGTGTGCACTGTCAATAAGGTCGACATCTACTCTAAGATAGCATCAAAGCCAGGTTGGCCATCACTAGTGTGTGTGATGTACTTAGCACTAAGTTTTAAACAAGAAAGCATGTGTACAGTTGTCAACTTGAACATAAATTAAGCACATTAACATGAAAAGTATTCTACCTGAAAAGTATTCTGCTTTGCAATGTAGTTAGATGAAAATGTGCTTGTTTGTGAAATTGTAGTAGTGAAAATGTGGTCGTGCCTGTTGTTTCAAGTGTTCATTAGATTAATAGCTGGGGGGGGGGGTGGATACGTTAGTGCGGCCCACGGCCCCTTGGGTTTCTGTCATTGTGGCCCCCTGGACAATTTTGTTGAATACCCCTGCGTGACGCTCTCTGATCACAGACACTCACACTCGCTGCCTGATCTGCTCCTGCTACTCAGCGCTACACTGTTTTACCAGGTAAAAGTTTATTTTCATATTGCTGCCTGCTTGATCTCTTCTCACTTCTAAAATGTTTAAAACATATTCTTATTATGTGGGGCGGCATAGCTCAGGGGTAGAGAAACCGCTATTAGAGCACGAAGGGTTCCCGGAAGGGTTCCCAGTTTGAATCCGGGCTCCCCCTGAGTTAATGTCGAAGGGTCCTTGGGCAAGACTCTGAACCCCACATTGCTCCCGGTGAGCTGGTTGGTGCCTCGCATGGTTTCCTCCGCCACCGGTGTATGAATGTGTGCGTGAATGGGTGAATGTAATGCACAATCTCTGTAAAGCGCTTTGGATAAAAGCGCTATATAAATGCACCATTTACCATTTATATTCAACAATTATTAAAATATTTTCAAGATCTTTTGAAAGAAAAGGCAGTTCCCATAGAAACTGTGTGGGCTCACTGTAAACAAGATATTGTAGAACTAACATTTGAAACAAATGTAGAAATAAATCATTAATTATTTTGGAACTATTAATACTGCTTTAAATACATAATATTTGATCAGAAAAAGCATTTTAATGTATGTTGACTTTTTAAAAAAATATATCATATTTGAACAAAATTAACGTTTTGAGCGGAATGTAACTTTGTAAGAATGAATACGTTGAAACCCACGCTCTGGGAGGGAGGTGGTTTAGCCACAAAATGTATCATTTAATCTGGCTTCAGAACTGATTACACCTGATGTTGAGCCAATTAACTCACTTTGAGAGTATTTTTGTAAAGCTAACTCTGCATAAAAACAACTATATTACTATAGGAAATATTCATAGACCTCCTTCTTCACCAGCTCAATCTTTTAATTGTATGTCCTCTACCATAAACTCTTATCGGTAATTAAAAATATATCTTGTTATTTTAGGTGACTTTAATAAGACATGGCTTGAAAATCATCTAGTTAACAAAAAAGCATTATTGGTCATCTGAATTTAAGTCAGCTAATAATGAGCCTACTTGTGTGACACCTACATGTCAATCAAGCATGCTCCCTATAAAAAAGTCAAATGAATGCATCTTCCTTGGATTATTTCTTTTCTAGAAAATAAAATATTTAACAGGTTCTGATTAAAGTTTAGTTCCTGATGCATTTAACGACTTTCTATACAGGAGGAAAACTTGTTTTTTTTTTCTCCTGGGTATTTAAACCATGAATTTTCACTTTTTCTATTTTAAAACCTTTTTTTGGGGTCCCACTGGCACCTTCTATCCTCACTAAGTCCTATTTCTGACCGTTGTGTCTTTCTCTGGTTTTGGGCAGACAGAGATGAAAAGCTTTCCACGGGTTCTCAGAACAGTGCTGTTCTGAGAGTTGACGAGAGTGACGTCACTCTCGGATTCCCGTTTTTTTTTTTCAGTCAAAAACATTTTTTTTCAAAACTTTTTTTTTTCAAAAAAATGCAATGCAGAGTCAAAACAATTTTTTTTTTCAAAGATTTTTTTTTTCAAAACTTCAAAAAAACATTTTTTTCAAATTTTTTTTTACTTTTTTTTCAAAAACTTTTTTTTTCAAAAAACTTTTTTTTTTTTCAAAAACTTTTTTTTTCAAAAAACTTTTTTTTTTTCAAAAAACTTCTTTTTTTCTGGAAAAACCCCACTAGATGCGCCCCTGAGCAAACAGAGGCCGTTTTGGTATTGCAGCTGGAGAGCCTCATTATAGTAGAGCTAGAACAAACAAAAAGAATGGTCAGAGTGTTTTTTGAGGGTTAAAACCTGTCTAAGACTCAATTTTGAGCATATATTTATACAAAAAATATAGTTTTAAAAGCATGGTGTAGGCCCTTTAAGTAGGATGTGAGGGGTCTAACTAGGGGTTTGTCATGATGCTGAATCCATTGCAAGCATTTGTTTTGCACAAAAAACATTCCTTTGGCTATAAATGGCCCCAGAAAATGATGGTTTAGTGATGAAAAGTGATGAGTCATCACTTTTCACCGTTTTGTGGGCGTTTTCTTGGGCCATTTATAGCCCAAGGAATGTTTTTTGTGCAAAACAAATGCTTGCAATGGTTTCAGCACCATGACAAACCCCTAGTTAGACCCCTCACATCCTACTTAAAGCAGATTTTTTCTGGGTATTTTCCTCCTGTATAGAAAGTAAATGGGAGCCCAACTTGATTTGGCAGCTGAGGCGACCCCGAAGGTCGCCGACTCGGGCGCCCTAGCTAAATCATTAGAGCATGCCCTGGGCTACATCTGTGCAATTTCAGACTAATATAGCGCAAAATATCCCTAACACCCCCGACTATTACTCTTTTATGGAGATATTGTAGACCCTGGTGTGGTGAAGGACAGGTAGTACTGCATTAAACTCATAAACACGGTTTATTTCATTTGTTTATCTTTGACTGTCTTCACAGGTCTGCACACAAGAAGATCACAATGGCTGTTACCTTCCAGAAATCGGGTAAGAATCAATACATTTTTACTTCTAGGCAAAAAAACAAAAAAAAAGACTGAAGATGATAGAAGATGCAAAATTACAGTTAATCAATTTTCTCATTATATCAACTTTCTTTTATGCTAGGGCATAGTATTACAGTGACGAGGAGAGGCACTAACAACATGAGTGAAGATGATATTGTCCGTATCAGGGACATCTTGGCTAAGGGAATGGCGGTCAGCATGAAAACCACCCCAAGACAAGGATCTTTAAAAGGAACAGAAGAAATGTCTGCTAAGATCCAGAAGGTAACTGTGACAACAACCATACTAAAGGAATATTAGTAACTGTGGTCAAGTCACACACGTTTTGATTACATGCAACACAGGCTGCAACAATGTAATCTTTCATGTACCATGAACCTTTGCTACTAACAATATCTGATTGTATCATATTCTGTGCGACTATCGGACACTGTGTACTACAGGATAGGAAATGTGTCTTTGATTGGCTGCAACCGGCATGGGCTATCAGTACAATTTAAGTGCGTGTAATATGTCTGGTTGCTTTGAGGTGACTACAGAAAAAGTGTGTGTGAGTGGAACTGAACACGATAATTCAAAGACGATGGTACTTATCTTTTCTAGTTCTACTCAATAAACATGAATGTGGTTCACGAATGACGGATGTGAAGTCAGTGAAAAAAATATGCATTGCAGTCTACCAATAAAGCCTCTTTTGGAAATTTGAAAGATAAAAGGTCAAGGTAAAGAATGCATGTTCCTGGCATTGGAAAGTATATTTGCTACTCATTCTTTGGGGTTAGATGTACAAGATCAAAGTTAGACCACTTTGCTTTAGTTTTAGATCAAGGGTTCCCAAACTATTCAGACCGCGACCCCCCCCAAAAAATAGAAGAAAAAGTTATTTAAAGGGGTGACCTGAGACAAAACCAAAAAAGGTTTGGGAAGCACTGTTCTAGGCAACACTCACATTTATTGCAACTTTAAACAATAATATACAGTGGAGTTATTTTGTACCAAAGTCCTGCAAACCCCAAACGGCAACAAATAACTACTGACCTGAGACCTGCGTTTTAACTGTTTCACCACCAAACATATGGGGCCCTATTTTCATTCATGTCTTACACCTGATCCCTAAACTTCTTTGCCTTTATATTTTATTATTTTGAAAAACATTTTAAAATATGTCAAATAGCCGATCTACATCGAACGTTGTGAGCTTGTAGATCAGCTATTTGAACTGTTTAAAAATGTTTATCAAAATAGCAAAAAATATAAATAAATGAGGGTTAAAGGACAACTTGGGTTTTTTACAACAAGGGTTAATATTTTACATCGTAATTAGAGAAAAGAAAAGATGAGTGTTAAAATGTTTTCATTTACTTGTTTCTATTGTTTTAGCTATTTTAGCATTTTGATTTCATTGGGTTGGGGCATGCGCACAAGTGGCTAAATATGTATTTTTAGACACAATAAGAGTACCTGCTGCTTTTTGGTGACACGTAAAATGGATCTACAAGCTCACAGCGTGCCACCATGCGACACGTTGTGAGCTTGTAGATCTGCTATTTAAAAAAATACTTTAGGTACTTGAAGTACATTCTGATGCCAACTCTAATACTTTTACTCAATACTTTTTACTAAGATATTTTTTTTCAAGGACCTTGCCCAGAAAAGGGCAGAAATTAGAAATGGGTCTATAATTACACAGCATGGACGGGTCGAAGTTTTGTTTCTTGAGAGGGGCTTTATATGGCCGTTTTCTTAGTGCAACCAAGAAGCAAGCTTGCTTCTTCAAACCATGTGACTTCCATTGGGAATGAATTGTGCTCTGCTCTGCCTCCCGCCTCCCCCGAAAACTCTGAAAGAACATTTGTTTTTAATGTCTGTGGCCGGCCTAACCGAAATGTTACAATGTTACAATATTTTACAACAATATCTAATAAAAATAAACATTTGAAGATATGGAAACATTTCTATAGTGCCTTTATCCACAGCATGTCATAATGTGCGTTACATTCATCCATTCACAACACATTCACACACAAACACACATTCACCCATACTTTCACACACACACACACACACACACACACACACACACACACACACACACACACACACACACACACACACACACACACACACAGTTCACACACAAACACACATTCACACACCGATGGCAGCTGAAACCAGGTAGGTCATCACTGTCTTGCTCAAGGACACTTCCGACACAAAGCCAAGAGGTTCCCCCGGGTTTCAAACCGGGAACCATCTGGGTTTTGGTTTTGGCAGCAAAAGGGACACTTTTGCTGCATGTGTATTATACTTCATATGATTATTATTAAATAGACAAGTGGCTTTTCAGAGGACAGTGTTATACTTGAGGACTTGAGGAGATTAAGTTCTACCAGCTAAACTAGTTTGTTAACATAGCTTTAATAGTTGTGGTTTTCATGAAGGTGAACTGGTGATGTAGTCTGTGTTGATGAGAACGTCTAAGGTGTATCAACAGTGGAAAATGACTTGATAGTCAAAACAGATAATCATGTCCATGATGCGTGATTAATGAAGGGCATGACAGCATTGAAAGGAATGCAGTGTAACAATAGTCTGATGCAGAGGTGAGGAGGACTGATTGTGAGGCTGTGGATCATGAATTATGATTATTAAAATGTAGTTGTTATTGTTACTATTGGACACTTTGAAACACGTTCTTTCAACTGATATATAAATCAGCTTTTACTTGTCCAGTAATGCCCTCCTAGATTGATTGATTGATTGATTGAAGTATTTATTAGAAGAGAAAAGGTACAGTTTCATGACAGTACAGTTCACTGGTATAAGGTCAACTAAAAGGATAAGCTCAGGATAGCCATGGCTTGTTTACATTGAGAGCCTTTTTTAACTAATAACATTGAAAGACAGACATATAGAACACAGTACTATGCAGAAAATATCATCAGAAAAATGAATAAAAAAAAACAGATGCCATGTTTTTGCTCTCTCACTGTGGTTGTAGCGGTGAGATGACTTGCATACCCCGTATACAGGTATCACGTACAATACCACATAATATCTCCTGCAACATATTAATAAGCATGTCATCCTGACACTGTATGTGTCAATATCTGTCTGTCTACCCGTGTCTATTTTATGCCCATATATGGATGTCTGTCTACCTGTGTCCAGCATTGTATGCCCATATATGGAGGTCTCTGTGTCCGTCTGTCTACAAGGTATGTTTGGTCATATACGTACTTTGGTATCCGTAGGTCAAAAAAGGTATTATTCCGAGCTAAACTTCAGGTTGTCATTGACACTATTCACACATTGCAGAAGTCTACTAGCTCTTGTTCTGAGCCTGACAATAACATTACATCATCAATGTATCCCACAGAACCACCCAATTTTGTCTTTACTTGTGCCAGCAGAGCGTGCAAGTAGGGTGATCGGTGCCGTCTGTATCCGACCGGCTGACAGTACAAAGTAGCCAATGAGGGAGCAGCTCTCGGTGACGTCACCACCAAACAACAAGTGTCGTCACATACCCACATCAGTCCCGACGGCAGGACTCAATGGCTGAGGGGGCCGTCCGTGCGCTTAAGGTTGCGATCACTATGCAAATTAGTGTTTCGCCTTTGTTTTCGAGTATTTGCCGTTTCACAGATGGGGACGGTCGGTCCGAGTAAGTGGGATGGGCCCCAGGCGTCCCCCTCATGCCACCGGGGCCGACCCACTGTCAGCCCGTCGGATACAGACAGCACCAATCACCCTACTTGCACGCTCTGTTGGTGCACAAGTAGGCCATATTTGGCTGCGAGTGCACAAGCTGCAAGTTGGCACCTCGACTAGTTGAATGGGTTATAGATGTGTTGCTCTTTCCGTATTACCCAAAATGTGTTTGCGTAATTAAATGTAAAACATGCGCCCATAGCCTGTTTTTCAGGACCTGGAAAAGGCTAAACTGCTTCCTCCTCCTTCCAGGCCCTGTCACACTAGGCTCTCTGATCACAGACACTGACACTGTGCTACCTTAACTGACTGATCTGCTCCTGCTGCTCAGCGCTACACTTTGATTTACCAGGTAAATGTTTATTTTCATTTTGCTGCTTCCTTGATCCCTCCTCACTTATAAAATTCAACATTATTCAAATCTTTTCAAGATATTTTGAAAGAAAAGGCATAACATATGTTTAGTAGAACTAACATTTGAAACAAAGGTAGAAGAAAATCATTAATTATTTTGCAAATATTAATACTGCTTTAAAGGCATACATATTTGATCAGAAAAAGCATTTTAATGTTTTAAAATATAACAAATGTATATATAACATGAGAAAATGAGCATTTTGAGTGGAATGTAACTTTGTAAGAATTAATACATTGAAACATTGTGAAATGGGCATAGACTCCCACGCTCTGGGAGGGAGGCGGTTTAGCCACAGAATGTATCATCTAATCTGGCTTCTGAACTGATTACACCTGATGTTGAGTCAACTCACTTTGAGAATATTTGTTGTAAAGGTAACTCTGCATGAAAACAAGTATATTACTATAGGAAATATTCATAGATCTCCTTATTCACCAGCTTAATCTTTTAATTGTATGTCCTCTACCATACACTTTTATCAGTAATTAAAAAAATATCTTATTATTTTAGGTGACTTTAATAAGACATAGCTTGATAAATCATCTAGTTAACAAAAAAACATTATTGGTCATCTGCATTTAAGTCAGCTAATAATGAGCCTACTTAATTCCCAAACAATGTTTAAAAAAAAAAGAAAGAAAGAAAGAAAGTCAACAATGTTATATTGCACAATCCAAGTTTAGTTCCTGATGCATTTAACCTTACATTATCCCCATTGCTTGTAAAAATATGCATCCTTCTTGTAACAACTCCTTCTCTTTTAGGAGAATAACACCTGTTGAGGTCCAGGCTGCTCCAGTATCAAGGATTTGAAAGTAAGTAGTGGTCCCAGGTTAGATGGCATTGAAAATGAAAACAAATAACACCATAGCATCACACATTTTCATGTATCCAGTCTGAACTGTTCAATATGTAATTGTGAAATACCTGCTATCTGTAAGTCTCGTATCACCCTTAAGGGGGCGATTTACTTGAACCCAATAACTATTGGACAATTTCAATGATCTGCTCTACTGTAAAAATACAAAAAAAAAAAAAAAAAAAAACATTGAAAAGTTAAATCACAACCAATTATCTAAATGAACATAATATGTCACCATGTCAATCTGGCTTTCGCTCAAATCCTTCAACAACTACAGCGCTATTAAAACATAGTTGTGAGTTAGCTCTGGTCCATCGCTTTCACCTCCCGCATTGCTCCCGGTGAAGCTCTGACAGACCCGTCGGGAAACGCATGGACTCGAGATTGTCGGCCCCGCCGAGCGCTCAATACTAGTGAAAATAAACAAAACCGTTTCACTACTCACCAAACCAAAGGTAGTTTTGCGTTGTTGAAAGTCTATTCTCCGCGGTGGTAAACCTCTCAGCACCCCACCTACTCTGTAAAATACATTATTTTTGTCATGAAATAAAACGCACACACCTCAGGCCACCTAGCGGCCACCGCAGATACAATGGTTCACAACCCGGAAATAAGCGGCGGTGGAGTTGGATGCACTTTATTTCATGCCAAAAATAATGTATTTTACAGAGTAGGTGGGGTGCTGAGGGGTTCACCACCGCGGAGAATAGACTTTCAACAGCGCAAAACGACCTTTGGTTTGGTGAGTAGTGAAACGGTTTTGTTTATTTTCACTAGTATTGAGCGCTCGGCGGGGCCGACAATCTCGAGTCCATGCGTTTCCCGACGGGTCTGTCAGAGCTTCACCGGGAGCAATGCGGGAGGTGAAAGCGATGGAGCAGAGCTAGTTGTGAGTATAGGCCTATTCTCTCCAATAATTTAACAGGATCTATTTTTATTGACTATATGGCTTTAATATTGATGACATCAGGGATCTCCATATATGATTGCCATAACAGGCTGCCTTGTCAACAATGTTATGTCACAACAATGTGATTATTTTATTTTATTGCGACTGTAGGTCTACAGTCGCAACAACATAAAATAACAATATAATACAATATCAGTGGTTCTCAAACTTTTATATGGCAAGGACCCCAAATTGACCCCCATATAAGAGATGATTTTTACGGCTCTAGTAGCGATACCCTACATTCATTAAAGGAATAGTTCACCCCTAAATGACTTTTTTCCCCCTATCAATTACTAACCAATGGAGACGTGAGTTCAGTAAAACAAAAAAATAGAAAGAAATAATAATAATAAAGTCATTTTGGGTGTGAACTACTCCTTTAAGCTACAGACTCCCATGGCATTTCAGACTCCCATCTCAGGAACCCCAATGTATATTGTAAAATCAATGTTAATTTAAAGGAAGGGTATAGTTGATTTAATTTAATTCAAATAATAACAAAATTAACACTATGTTCTGTGGGAGCGGGTCATGATGTGTGTGTAAGGCCCTCCCCCACTCAATCCTGATTAGAGGAAGGCTGTCACCAACAAGGAAACTGCTTTCTTCTCCTCACAGCCAGGGGATAGGTGGAAGTCCCTATATGGACCTAACAGTAACTATATCAGAACATAGAGCCATTAGTTATTATTTGAATTAAATCACTTACCCTACCTTTAACTCAGAGAATGTACAAAATGGAACCAAATGGACCAGTTATAGGGTCCACACTCCAATCACCCTACTTGCACGCTCTGTTGGTGCACAAGTAGGCCATATTTGGCTGCGAGTGCACAAGCTGCAAGTTGGCACCTCGACTAGTTGAATGGGTTATAGATGTGTTGCTCTTTCCGTATTACCCAAAATGTGTTTGCGTAATTAAATGTAAAACATGCGCCCATAGCCTGTTTTTCAGGACCTGGAAAAGGCTAAACTGCTTCCTCCTCCTTCCAGGCCCTGTCACACTAGGCTCTCTGATCACAGACACTGACACTGTGCTACCTTAACTGACTGATCTGCTCCTGCTGCTCAGCGCTACACTTTGATTTACCAGGTAAATGTTTATTTTCATTTTTGCTGCTTCCTTGATCCCTCCTCACTTATAAAATTCAACATTATTCAAATCTTTTCAAGATATTTTGAAAGAAAAGGCATAAAATATGTTTAGTAGAACTAACATTTGAAACAAAGGTAGAAGAAAATCATTAATTATTTTTGCAAATATTAATACTGCTTTAAAGGCATACATATTTGATCAGAAAAAGCATTTTAATGTTTTAAAATATAACAAATGTATATATAACATGAGAAAATTAGCATTTTGAGTGGAATGTAACTTTGTAAGAATTAATACATTGAAACATTGTGAAATGGGCATAGACTCCCACGCTCTGGGAGGGAGGCGGTTTAGCCACAGAATGTATCATCTAATCTGGCTTCTGAACTGATTACACCTGATGTTGAGTCAACTCACTTTGAGAATATTTGTTGTAAAGGTAACTCTGCATGAAAACAAGTATATTACTATAGGAAATATTCATAGATCTCCTTATTCACCAGCTTAATCTTTTAATTGTATGTCCTCTACCATACACTTTTATCAGTAATTAAAAAAATATCTTATTATTTTAGGTGACTTTAATAAGACATAGCTTGATAAATCATCTAGTTAACAAAAAAGCATTATTGGTCATCTGCATTTAAGTCAGCTAATAATGAGCCTACTTAATTCCCAAACAATGTTTTAAAAAAAAAGAAAGAAAGAAAGAAAGTCAACAATGTTATATTGCACAATCCAAGTTTAGTTCCTGATGCATTTAACCTTACATTATCCCCATTGCTTGTAAAAATATGCATCCTTCTTGTAACAACTCCTTCTCTTTTAGGAGAATAACACCTGTTGAGGTCCAGGCTGCTCCAGTATCAAGGATTTGAAAGTAAGTAGTGGTCCCAGGTTAGATGGCATTGAAAATGAAAACAAATAACACCATAGCATCACACATTTTCATGTATCCAGTCTGAACTATTCAATATGTAATTGTGAAATACCTGCTATCTGTAAGTCTCGTATCACCCCTAAGGGGGCGATTTACTTGAACCCAATAACTATTGGACAATTTCAATGATCTGCTCTACTGTAAAAATACAAAAAAGAAAAAAAAAAAAAACATTGAAAAGTTAAATCACAACCAATTATCTAAATGAACATAATATGTCACCATGTCAATCTGGCTTTCGCTCAAATCCTTCAACAACTACAGCGCTATTAAAACATAGTTGTGAGTTAGCTCTGGTCCATCGCTTTCACCTCCCGCATTGCTCCCGGTGAAGCTCTGACAGACCCGTCGGGAAACGCATGGACTCGAGATTGTCGGCCCCGCCGAGTGCTCAATACTAGTGAAAATAAACAAAACCGTTTCACTACTCACCAAACCAAAGGTAGTTTTGCGTTGTTGAAAGTCTATTCTCCGCGGTGGTAAACCTCTCAGCACCCCACCTACTCTGTAAAATACATTATTTTTGTCATGAAATAAAACGCACACACCTCAGGCCACCTAGCGGCCACCGCAGATACAATGGTTCACAACCCGGAAATAAGCGGCGGTCGAGTTGGATGCACTTTATTTCATGCCAAAAATAATGTATTTTACAGAGTAGGTGGGGTGCTGAGGGGTTCACCACCGCGGAGAATAGACTTTCAACAGCGCAAAACGACCTTTGGTTTGGTGAGTAGTGAAACGGTTTTGTTTATTTTCACTAGTATTGAGCGCTCGGCGGGGCCGACAATCTCGAGTCCATGCGTTTCCCAACGGGTCTGTCAGAGCTTCACCGGGAGCAATGCGGGAGGTGAAAGCGATGGACCAGAGCTAGTTGTGAGTATAGGCCTATTCTCTCCAATAATTTAACAGGATCTATTTTTATTGACTATATGGCTTTACTATTGATGACATCAGGGATCTCCATATATGATTGCCATAACAGGCTGCCTTGTCAACAATGTTATGTCACAACAATGTGATTATTTTATTTTATTGCGACTGTAGGTCTACAGTCGCAACAACATAAAATAACAATATAATACAATATCAGTGGTTCTCAAACTTTTATATGGCAAGGACCCCAAATTGACCCCCATATAAGAGAAGATTTTTACGGCTCTAGTAGCGATACCCTACATTCATTAAAGGAATAGTTCACCCCTAAATGACTTTTTTCCCCCTATCAATTACTAACCAATGGAGACGTGAGTTCAGTAAAACAAAAAAATAGAAAGAAATAATAATAATAAAGTCATTTTGGGTGTGAACTACTCCTTTAAGCTACAGACTCCCATGGCATTTCAGACTCCCATCTCAGGAACCCCAATGTATATTGTAAAATCAATGTTAATTTAAAGGAAGGGTATAGTTGATTTAATTTAATTCAAATAATAACAAAATTAACACTATGTTCTGTGGGAGCGGGTCATGATGTGTGTGTAAGGCCCTCCCCCACTCAATCCTGATTAGAGGAAGGCTGTCACCAACAGGGAAACAGTTTTCTTCTCCTCACAGCCAGGGGATAGGTGGAAGTCCCTATATGGACCAAACAGTAACTATATCAGAACATAGAGCCATTAGTTATTATTTGAATTAAATCACTTACCCTACCTTTAACTCAGAGAATGTACAAAATGGAACCAAATGGACCAGTTATAGGGTCCACACTCTGAGTTACAAACCCATAAGGGTCCATTTGGTTCCTAAATATCATTTAGCTGGGGACACCTTGGAATTCCCTGAAAGACCCCTGGTGGTATCTGGACCCCACTATGAGAACCAAAGCAATATAGTACATGTGCAGTGGTTGGAGGAGGTCTCCTTCTCTTTTATTGAGATATTTTAGACCCTGCATGGTGTGGTGAAAGACACCTACTGGCTGACAGGTAGTACTGCCTCAAACTTATAAACACTTTATTTCATTTGTTTATCTTTGACTGTCTTCACAGGTCTGCACACAAGAAGATCACAATGGCTGTTACCTTCCAGAAATCGGGTAAGCATCGATACATTTTTACCTCCAAAATCTTGTTTCAGAGAAAGGCCAACATTTTAGATATTTAAATATGGCTGCCCAAAATCTTATTTCATTAAATGTAAAATTTAATGTAAAAAAATTAAATAAATAAATAAATAACAACAACAACAACAACAACATCATTAATGTGTGTGTGTGTGTGTGTGTGTGTGTGTATATAGTTCACCAACTATTATTGGGGGGGGGGGGGCACTTGTCACTCGCAGTGACAAAGTCTTTGAATATTTCAAATCCTTCTAAGGTTTTTTGAAAAAAATATGTTTCTATCTCAGAGGTGCTCAAACCTTTTCATGTGAAGGACCCCCAAAATGATATGTATTTGGCCATGGACCCCCATCTCAAAATATTTAGTTTCAGGGACCCCCCGAAGCAAAATTTGAGTTACAAATGTTTTGCTTAAAAATACAAGATTTGCACACATTTTCACGACTTTTCAATAGCAGATCTACAAGCTCGCAGCGCGGCAGTTGAGAATTAGCAATATATAATACAAATAATATTGAGTGGCATATTGACCTTTAATGCATGACTAGTAGTGAATAATATGATACACCAAAATAATCCAGCAATAATAAAAGGGTTAAAATGAACCCCACTTTATGATCCAGTAAAAAAGGTCAATTTCTGCTTTAATGTGAGTCCTGTATTCTTTATTTATTTACTTTTAATTTGTTTTGGAGGCTGGATGCATGGTCACAGCAATATGCATAGGGAGTAGAGACATTTATTGAAGGCTCTCCTCAATGAATGATACTGGTAGTTATTTTGAAGGCTTCTCATGAGTGTGATAACTAAAATAAAATGAATGCAAATAAGATGATAGAATATGCAAAATTACAGTTAAACTATGTTCTCATTATATCAACTTTCTTTTATACCAGGGTATAATATTAAAGTGGAGAAGAGATTCACAAATAACATGAGTGAAGGTGATATTGTCCGTATCAGGGACATCTTGGCTAAGGGAATGGCGGTCAACATGAAAACCGCCATAAGACAAGACTATACAGCAAGATTATCAGAAATGACTGATACGATCCAGAAGGTAAGTGTGACAACAATCATACTAAAGAATGTTCCACCGTCAAAGCTTATCACTATAACTGTGGTCAAGTGACAAAGTTTTGATTACATGCAATACAGGCTGCAACAATGTAATCTTTCATGTCCTTTGAACATGGTTCTTTGCTACAGTATCTGATCCCATCATGTTGTGTGTGACTATAGGACACTGAAAGGAAATGTGTCTTTGATTGGCTGCTTCCGCGATGCAGACATGCAGTGTTGACAGACTTCACATCTAGTCTGTCTCTATTTTACAGACATGGTGATATGCCTGAACAACTGCGTTGTGTTGGTTTAAATGAACTTCTATAATGCCCTCTATGTCTGATATAATGCTTGTTGTTTCTGTTGTTCCTTCAGGACCTGAATGATGCCCTCCCAGGCAGATGGAGCGTCATAATGTTAACAGGCACAGGCCACGGCCGTACCGGCAATGAGGCATTTTCGTGGAAGATGTTTGGTTACTTTGAGGTGACTGTAGAAAATGCAACTGATAAATATGCATCAATGAGTGTACTTCTCTATTCACATGAATAAACATGAATGTGGTTCACAGATGACAGATGTGAATTCAGTGATGGCTAAAAAAATCTATTGCAGTCCACCTATAAAGCCTCTTTTGGTCTTAACATGTCTTTTGTGATGCTCTGATCATTTGGACTGGCATGTAGGCCTAAACTACAATTTGAAAGGTATGCAATATAATGCACATCAAGGTAAAGAATGTCTTTTACTGGCATTGGACAGTGTATTTGCTACTAATTTCTTTGAGGTTGGATGTAAAAGATCAAAGTTAAGCCCACTTTGCTTTAGATTCAAGGGGTGTCCCTATCATTGTTTTAATGGGTACCATTAAATGCTATTTGCTGCCAACGGCCACGTGCAACCGCAGGTCCGCAGGGATACTTGGGTAAATGTGTTGAGCTTGCCGAAAATAAAGCACACAAAGAAGAATCATCACAAGCCTCTGATCACAAGCCCCTCCTACAGCATACCCTGCTTTAACATCAATTATAACATAAATTGGACCATATTTTCACAAAACGCATATTATGGTGATTGAAACAATAAACCGATTTATAAAAATATAAAAATGACAATGTTTATTAAGGTAAGAAAATCAAATGTAAAAGTTCAGGGGATAAAAATATAAAGTATTGACGATGACAATGTTTATTAAGTAAGAAAATCAAATGTAAACATTTGGGGGAAATGAATGGAATCCTATGAGAACATGTTGCTTCTGGTACCAGAACAGTGCAACTAGCGGCCAATGATAGGAACTTTTAGTTCTGTGTTTGCTTCATTTAAAACAACACAACAAACAACTGGCCCCCTGACCCCATCACACAAAGATTTGGCGGCCCACCTGTAGTAAATGAGGACCCCCTAGGGGTCCCTGTTGAAGACCCCTGTGTTACAGTGTACATTTGGTAGATTTCTGTGCCGGTGTGAGAACTGTCTGGCTGGACGCTGCATCTGAAAAGAGTTCCCCTTTCAGAGTAATCCCTCTATGCAGCTGTGACAGTGGGACAGGTGATATACTGCCCTGTCCGTCTCTCTGTCTGTCGGTCATCGATCCATCCGAGTCAGAGTTCTCAAATCCAAGGTCACCGCACAATACTTTGATAATATTTGGAATTCAACAATATCACTCCAGTTTAACCACTTAAACCCTCTAGACTTGGTAAGACGGTCCACCAAACCTCCTCGACACAAAAAGACGATCTACAAGTGAATGTTTGGTGAATTAATGTTCCCTCCAGGATAAGGATGCTGGGGTTCAAGTGGTTAAATGTCAAGGTATTTTCGTTTTTTCTTTTTTTTTTTTCTTTTTTTGGGGGCTTTCATGCCATTATTGGATAGGACAGTAGACCGACAGGAAATGGGGGAAGAGATGGGGAGAGACCGCGGCAAAGGTCGTCCGGACCGGGAATCAATGCGCCCGGACCAGTAGGCCAGCAGGCGCCCCAAGTATGAAGGTATTTTCAATCTTGTCCTAATGGAAACAACTATTCTTTCAAGTTTTCCTTGTGACACATACTGTATCGGGGGAGAATATTTATGTACCGCAATAAGACATAAATGTAAGGTTATACAAAGTAAGAATGAAACTCATGGTTGACTTGGATGAAAAGGTTCTTTACAGGGGTGACCTGAGACTAAAAATAATAAAGTTTGGGAAGCACTGGTCTAGGCAACACTCACATTTATTGCAACTTGCCACAAACATACATCTTTTGACACTTTATTTCATGAAACAAACCTTTGAACAATTTTAATCAATAATATACAGTGGAGTTATTTTGTATCAAAGTCCTGCAAACCCCAAACGGCAACAATGAAATACTGACCTGAGACCTGCGTTTTAACTGCTTCACCACCAAATATATGGGGCTCTATTTTCATCCATGTCTTCCACCTTATCCCTATACGTCTTTGCCTTTATATTTTATTATTTTGAAAAACATTTTAAAATACGTCAAATAGCCGATGCGATCTACATCGAAACGTTGTGAGCTTGTAGATCAGCTATTTGAAGGGTTTAAAAATGTTTATCAAAATCGCAAAAAATAAAAAATAAATTAGGGTTAAGGGACAAGGCATGAATGAAAATAGGGCCCATGCTCGCTAAAGAAATGGAAAGCTCATTGTTTGGTGGTGTTGGTAATCTTTGTTATGCACAGTAAAAATCTTAGTAGCCCCATTTCCCCCGGTGTTGAACCGGTTAAGTTCTTATACCCACAGTCCCACACCCAATATTGATCCAGTTCAGAGTGTTTCCACTGTAAATGAATTGGTTCAGAATCAGAACCCTGAAAGTTGGTTCAGAACTAGAACCAAAAATGTTGTTTTTTCTTGCCCTGAACTGTGTGGACCAAATGGGCGAGTCACTATTCTACAGGTTGGAAGATGCAGATACTGTTATAAACAATAGCAAAATGGCCAAAAATCATCATCATAAAAACAAAGAAAAGGCAAACTAACTGTCATTGACGACTGAATTTACCCCGTGAAATGGACACTTTGACCGGTCATATTTGACCCATAGCTGGCCAGGCCTGGAATCAAACCAGGGACTCTTGGACCTCAGGCGGGCTCTCTTAAGCGTTCATCTATGTCCGCCCCCCAGTCACAATGGTTTTGTTTGAAACCAGTTGGAAACGTGGGCCGGTTCTCGGACGGTTCCGTGAAAAACACCAAGGTTCCAAGGATCTAGAACCAACCCCAGTTCTAGAAGTTTTTTAGGTGAAAAAGTGTTAATTTAACTCAAGAGTGTACAAATGTATGGTTACACACAATGACACCTTGACACATTTTACTGTGTAACATCCTATAAGTAACTGCTGACTCCAACAGAATGTATGAGAAATTAATGTCTATCAAACTTGGAATAAAGAATCTATGTTTTCATGTGATGTCAGTGAGTTACACAGAAATATGAGAATTTGATATAGCATTTAAAATGTAGCTTTTGATATAGCATTTACATGCGCGCGTACCACACACACACACACACACACACACACACACACACACACACACACACACACACACACACACACACACACACACACACACACACACACACACACACACACACACACACACACACACACACACACACACACACACGGACGGTTAACCGAAATGTGTGCGACCAGGCGATTTAGCAGTAAATAACACAAATTAATCGAAATTAAGTCATACAAAACTTTAATATTAACAGGATATTAATGGAATAAACCCCCTTAAATATCATCTATAATTGTTCCCATTACAATATTTTACAACACCTAATAAAAATAAACATTTGAAGATAAGAAAACATTTCTATAGTGCCTTTATCCACATCATGTCATAATGTAAGTTACGTTCATCCATTCACACACACACACATTCATTTCACCCATACTTTCACACACACACACACACACACACACACACACACACACACACACACACACACACACACACACACACACACACACACACACACACACACACACACACACACACACACACACACACACACACACACACACACACACACACACACACACCCCGATGGCAGCTGAAATGAAACCAGGTAGGTCATCAGTGTCTTGCTCAAGGACACTTCCGACACAAAGCCAAGGGGTTCCCCCGGGTTTCAAACCGGGAACCATCTGGGTTTTGGTTCCCAAACAGCCACTGTTGTCCCCATATGAAGTGAGTCTGAAACCATTGTTAGTATTTCTTCACCTTGTTTTTTTGTTTCTTTTTTTTTTCTCACGCAAAAGCACAAATACATCACCAAATACCCAGTTTGTTTCCAAACAGGACATCAACGGAGGAAAGTCTGTAAGCACCAGGAACCACTTCCTATTGGTCACTCGCGGCGTCTTGGCTGTCAAGAATGTTGAACTTCTGATGGGTTTTTAAACCAAAACACCTCCATCGTTTGACTAACCTCGCTTCACCGGGTTTTCCGCAGCACCCGTGGGAAGCCAAGAAACGTTTTCGGATCCGGTATAGACCCAGACCGGATCAGCAACTTGAATCCCAGTCTACCGTTTGGACTTTTCTCTGACATTCTAAACCCCCTAAAAATGCAACGAACGCAGTCTGTTGGTTCGGAATGCAAGTACTCAAGTAAGACTGGCTGCTGGATAATGATGAAGGCGTCTTCATATAAAAAAATAAAAAGGTCAGAGTTCACTGAAGGTTTCAGAGAACGAGGCAGTCCGACCCGTCCCTCGGTAAGACGAAAGCCAAGAGAGAGATGGTCGTTTTGAGGCACACGGTTTTTGCTTCTTTTCTTTTTTTTTGGCGGTGGTCCTTTGTACAGAGAATGGTTTGGGGGAGGCGGGACAGTCTCTGTCTGTCTCTTTGCGTTTATGTCCTTTTGTCACATGGAAATTTACTGTATCTGTCCTACCGTGTTTAGGATGAGGTCAGTGGTTTTCTTTGTCATTTGAATGCGGCTCCTCCTCTTCGTACAAGAGAACCTGTAGACAAAAAGAAAATGGTTAAATGAGGTGAATTTCTCTGAGAGAAGCATTGAAGCACCAAATAACACCCAAATGGGCAAAATAACATTGTTAGATTTTTGTTGAAAGCTCCACCTAACAGTGGGTACCCCAATAATTTTTATTATTATTAACACTCCATACAAAATGGACATAAGACATCATCAACGTTGTGTTACAATGAGACACACAACAGTCGCTTGGCAAGGACAACTGTAACCTAACTTAACTGGAATATTTTGCTACTGACTCTGATCTCTACTGCCATTCCTAGGGAGGGGTTCCTTTGAAGCTTTTGCTTTGTTGGTGTTACCTGTCTCTCTAAGGTCCTGCTATAAGCAGGGTGGAGGTAGTGTGGTGTTACCTGTCTCTCTAGGGGCTATAAGTAAGGTGGAGGTAGGGTGGTGTTACCTGTCTCTCTAAGGTCCTGCTGTAAGCAGGGTGGAGGTAGGGTGAGTGTTAGGGTGGTGTTACCTGTCTCTCTAAGGTCCTGCTATAAGCAGGGTACAGATCTTCCAGGGTCTCACCAGCAGGCTTGTTGAGGGTCTCTGGAAGCAGCAGACCCAGGCAGCCTGCAGACACACCGCTCACACAGAACACTGTGAACGGCATGGAGCTGTGCACGGCACGCTGGAGGACGAGCACGCACGCACACACACACACACACACACACACACACACACACACACACACACACACACACACACACACACACACACACACACACACACACACACACACACACACACACACACACACACACACACACACACACACACACACACACACACACACACGTTTGGATTAGAGTTCTCAAAGGGCCTAAAAAATAAGGCCCGGCCCTAACTGAAAACATCTCGTCGCTAGGGTTGGGTTCGGTAACCGCCGTACCGCCGTACCGCGGTATACCGAGGTCTACCGCGGTGTCAGTGTGCTTACGCGGTAAAAAAAGACCAAAAAAAAGTCTATTTTTTATTGGAAAACAAGCGAGTTTTAAAACAGGGGAGAAGCGAGGACCGCATGCGCTCCATGCCGCTCTGCTCTGGGCCGTGTACCACACGTTTGGAAGCCACATACGTCACTCAGAGACACAGACAGTCAGACCTACACAGGGCAGCACAGCAGCCGCGTAGAGGAGTACAGAGCAGCGTAAACTTTCTCTGTAATCCACACGACACAAGGATGTTAATACATACCTTGTGTTGTGGCATATCTTTTTTTATTCATACGGATTACTGGCGGAGCGCGGGCCGCGTGGACTAAAACCGAAAATGAAACTATTTTACTTTTTCCACCACGTCGCACGTTGTGCCCCGTCCGGCGGCGCGTCGGCGATTTTATAACCTTTTCTGTCAAGTCTTGTAACTAAAACCTGTATATAGCAGCACTCAATCACTGCGATTTGAGAGTTGAGAAGTGACGTGACGTGAGTTTACAGAATCACTGTACACGATCTGATTACCCGTCCTCTTCTGGTTTGTTCACACAGCTGTTTGTGTCTGAAAAGCCCAAGTAGCTAGCCTACGTTACTATGGTAACCCGACAGTGCAGATCTAAAAGCTCAGAACGCGTCGCGGATGCGATGTGTTGTGAGCTTGTAGATCTGCTCCTTTCAAAGCCAGACCCGCTGTGCTGTACGGAGAAGTATAACTCGGGCAGTCAGGCTGTGGAGAGGCGACTTTTGGGAAGATGATTGCAATATTTTGACTTATCGCCGAACCTTAATTAATTGATACAGGGGTGCGGTAATTACCGCAATACCGGCGGTAAATGGGAAGACGGTAATCGCGGTAACAAAATGTCGATACCGCCCCAGGCCTACTCGTCGCCTTCGGGTGGAGTCCAGTTCGGGAAGAAGTAAAAGTAATAATAAAATAAATATATTTTTTTCTTTTTTCATTGTGCCCGAGGCCCGACCCGGCCTGACCAATTGGCAGATATTTTAGACCCTACCCGGCCTGAAAATGTCGGGTTAGGGAACTCTTTGTGAACTCTAGTTTGGATTACTATACTTGTGAGGCCATCTACATTTTAGGACAGCGATGTCCTACTAATAGCATGTTTACAATTTAAGAATTCGCTGCAAGGCGTCGTTATGGGCTTGTAGGTCAGCTAGTTAACGTTCCAGTGCTCTGCATCACCAGCGCTCAGCTTAGTGTAAATCAGGCATAACACTAATCTTTATTCCTTAAATCTAACATCTAAATCCTAATTGTAAAGGCATCTCTAAAAATCTGTTTTCAACCACGAAAACAACTTTGTTTTCATGCACACACAATCACATGGACCTGAAATATGTTCATATTGGATAGGTGTTCCTTCGCGCACACGCACAGTACACACACACACACAATGTTTTTATACTTGTGATGATATTGAATGTCTTTGGTGCTACTTTAAATGTTGATGAATTGAATAACTAGGACCCCAACGGAAACAAGACCGCAAGGACCTTTTTGGTGTGATCCTTGTAGACTAAGTATTTTAACTGTACTGTATTATCAATCAATCAATCACACACACACTTACCATGGAGGGCACAAAGGGAGCAATAATTCCTCCAACCCTACATGACATGGAACACACTCCAAGTGCAGCGTTCCTGAACACACACACACACACACACACACACACACACACACACACACACACACACACACACACACACACACACACACACACACACACACACACACACACACACACACACACACACAGGGATGTAGTTTACTATAACAGTGTCCATATGTCTTGGTGAGTGAGCTACTGTTAACAGAGTCAGAGTGGAACTTATCGTACATGGGTGTTTGTGGTCATATGAAACCGTAGGATTATTGTGTGATTATTAATATGTCTGTGGGGTGGAAACCTCATACTGTATGCCCAAAAAAATATATAAAAACTATATATACTTTTGCAGGATTCAAAATACCAAAAGTAATAACATACCTTATTACGGTAGGGTACAGTTCAGATGTGTAAACGTACACAATGTTAAACGCTGCGCTGACCATCAGCTTCCCCAGCAACGCTAACGATGTCGCACTCAGCAACACACCTAAACACAAACACACAAGAATGGAACAAAGTCATTCCACCTGCCCAGAGTAGAGTTGGCATCTCGTAGAAGCTCCGGGAAGACATGCTGTCGCGGTGCGCGTGTTCATTTGTTTGTAGCCACTCAAGCTTGTGTTTTGTCACCGGGATCGGGTTGTTGGGACCGGAGGATATCGGCTTGTGGTAGGATCACACAACGAGGACGCATTTGCTCCGATCGTTGCGAGCGTCGGGAATAAAACCTCGGACGAGTGGATTTGATAAGCAAACTTTTAGGTCGTTGAGTAACAATACAAGACAGAGGCAGAGGAGAGGTTCTTTTTTTGTACAAACGGTTACCGTGCAGGCTTACCGGGAACTGTGCTGCGGATGTTGCCGATGCGATCGTGTTAAAACTGTGAATATACTCTGAACTGAACTTTTATATATACAGTATATCCCTTTTGAACAGCAAGTTATTGTGTTGTGTAAGTTATCGTGTGTGTGTTGCAGTGAATTACTAGGGTGTGTAGATAAGAGGGTGGGGCGCACCACAATAACCAAGCGTCTCTATATGCGCAGCCTTGTGTAATGTTTTTGGCTAAGCGAGACTGAACATTTTGCCATTTAAAAGCGGCTAGCCTAGCTTGCACCCCGGACCATTTTGTATTCGGCCAATTGGCAAATGGTCCGCCCAGGATAATGAATTTTGATTATCGCGATAATATCGTAACTCGCGATTTCTTTTGTCATAATAATCGTGATATGACATTTTTATATCGTCCCATCCCTAGTGCAGACAGACAGACAGACAGACCTGTATTATCAGGGATCAGGACAGACAGACAGACAGACAGACCTGTATTATCAGGTATCAGGATGGTGCAGAAACAAGCCAACCCTGCCAGACACAGGAAGCTGGTCATGGTCTTCCTCCTTCCTGCCCTGTTGGACAGCAGAGACACACGTCAGTCACACATGATTGACACACAGCTGGGATTGCAGGGGTTCTAAGACATTGGGAGAGGTGATTCAGTCCGAGCGTATCAAAGGGTGCGTTCGGAAATGCGCACCGGGTGTGGTTAGGGTTAGGTTTAGGCATAGTTTTACTGGGGTTAGGTTTAGGCATAGTTTTACTGGGGTTAGGGTTAGGTTTAGGCATAGTTTTACTGAGGTAAAAAGAAACAAACCAGAACACATATAATAGAATAATAATGGATGATAGTGACCTCTAGCTGCAGTGACGTCAGACTTGGATGGTCTATAGGTGGTATGCTGTGTGTGTGTGTGTGTGTGTGTGTGTGTGTGTGTGTGTGTGTGTGTGTGTGTGTGTGTGTGTGTGTGTGTGTGTGTGAATCACTCACCAGTGTTTGTTGATGAAATAGATGCACAGCGGGTAGGCAGGCAGCTCCACCAGGCCATACATGGCAACGTTGACATAACGACTTCCTGAGGTCTGACTGGCTCCCAGCGTTAAGCCATAGTAGACCAGACTGCACGCATACCTAACACACACACACACACACGCACACGCGCACACGCACACGCACACGCACACACACACACACACACACACACACACACACACACACACACACACACACAGCGTTATCCATAGTAGACCAGACTGCACGCATACCTAACACACACAAACACGCGTGCGCACGCGCCAGAAATTTAGTCATTTTAGGGGCAAGGCCACTTGGCCTTGTTGTCCATTTTGTATACAAGTAGGCCATGTACGCCAGCAGAGCCTGCCATGAGGTGAGCTCACCACATCAGATCATCTTAAATCCAATACCTGTGTTGACCGACTTAAATTAGTGATTTCATCCAAAAGACTAAATCTAAAACACCTGCCAAAAACAACACTGCCTGGAGCCTATATCATGGTGTACTCACCAGAAATACATGAGGACCGTAAAGATTATTATTATTGATGTACTCAGTACTCACCAGAAGTACATGAGGACCGTAAAGATTATTATTATTGATGTACTCACCAGACGTACATGAGGACCATAAAGATTATTATTATTGATGTACTCACCAGACGTACATGAGGACCATAAAGATTATTATTATTGATGTACTCAGTACTCACCAGACATACATGAGGACCATAAAGATTATTATTATTGATGTACTCAGTACTCACCAGACGTACATGAGGATCACAGTCCTCCAGCGCAGCACCGGGTGCATGGCCAGCTGCAGCACGCCGTTTCCATGGTGACCGGGCTTGGCCACGCCCACTCGCTTCAGCGTGAGGTTGGTGACGCTGACGCCGTTCCTCTTCGCCATGTAGCTCAGAACCTGACACCACCACAGAAGAAGAACACATGTAGCTCAGAACCTGACACCAAGAGGGCGATAGCAAGAGGGTGCAAAAGACCTGTACTTCACGTTTCTGTGTGACGTAGGTAGATGCCTTTTTAGGAGGCGGAAGCATGTTTGGAGTCTATTCATTTACAATGGGAGAGCTAACGTGAACACAGAGCAAAATAATAGTTCAGAAGCTAGTCACTGAACTAAATATTGGACCAGATCATCACAAGCCACATAATATTAACAAAATTGTCATACTAAAGTGGCTTTTTTCAACAAAGGAGAAAATCAACTTTATTATTGCTCTTTAGATGTCCCAGCAACACACTCTCGCGGGATCTATAGCACCAGTAAACGGGACGTGCGCGAGATTTGCCGTCAGAGCCGGCACCCACTTAGGAGTCTATTTGTAGGATTTGTGTACCATGTCGCACTCTAGTGGATCCAATGAGGATGAGCTATCTTCATTAATTAAATATCTTTGCCTGACACCACCACAGAAGAACACATGTAGCTCAGAACCTGACACCACCACAGAAGAAGAACACATGTAGCTCAGAACCTGACACCACCACAGAAGAAGAACACATGAACCTAACAGAAACCATATTCTCATCTATTTTAAAATTAAATTAGCACCCATCTTGACCACATCATTACAGGGTCACGCAAAAGCATCAAAGGTAGCAGATCCACAAACTCGAAGCGACGCGTTTTGAGCTTGTTGATCTGATACCATTGCCATTTTTAAATTTGAATCTTGAAAAATAACAGTTTTGGACACAATAAGGTTTCCACCCGTCAAAGACAGGTTTTTATAAGTCAGTCAGTCTATTCTATCAGATAGTATAGCTGTATAATGTAATGATGTGAAACATACAACAAAATGCAGTGCTATAACATGGTTCTAGATTACATTCATTTAAACAGTAAGTCACATTCACACATTCATGGTAGGGGTGGGCGATATGGTGATAATTATCGTTGAGACGATACAATGTCTCCACGATATGCCTTTTCAGAGGTATCATATATATCGTGATCCAATTGAGGGAGCCTTGTAAAAAATCCTGTTCAATCGTTAATACAGAGATTCATTGCAGAATTCAATTTAAGCCTGCATTTTGGTCTAAATCAGTGGTTCTCAAACGTTTTAATGTCAAGGTCTCCACTTAACTCTGACAGTATACAAATTAAACCAAATGGACCCGTAAGGGTCCATTTGGTTTCATTTGTATAATGTCAGAGTTACATACTTGTAAAGTTCAATTTAGACCCCAAAAGGAACCCAGAGAGTCTAGTTTTTGTCAAGTTACTTGAAAAATAACCATAAAAACCAAGGTGAAAAAAGAATTGTGATAAAATCGTGTATCGTGATACAGCTTGGGAAAATATTGTGATATTGTATTTTTCCATATCGCCCACCCCTAATTCATGGTATGGTAAAGCAGAGCAACGTGTCACCTCTTCAGCCTTCTCTGTGTGACCCCGAGAATACAACCACCTTGGAGACTCTGGAAGATTACTGGAGGGATGGAGAGGAGAGGAGAGGAGAGGAGAGGAGAGGAGAGGAGAGGAGAGGAGAGGAGAGGAGAGGAGAGGAGAGGAGAGGAGAGATGTTAAATCACCAGAATAGAAAATAGGACACTAATTTTAACCCATTCAAAGGAAAGCATCCGGGTCATTTTAGATTTTAGCTAGATATAAAGTATATATAGCAACAAGGTCGGCCTCAAGCAAAATGTACTTGGCCTTGGAGGTTTTGTAAATCAGTTGGGAGAGTATTGTGGATCATCAGTTTTTACTACTTTACTACTACTACTGTATATCTTGTTTTTTTGTCTGTTTGTTTTTTGATGATTAATGTGGGCGTTGAGTGCATCTCAATCCTCACCCGTCCATCTACTGTACATGTGACACACGTGTTATAGACACGTTTTGCATGCGCAGCCATACGTTCATTAACCACTTTCACAGCAAGCTGGTGTCTACTTTGGGGCTTTGGGGTCATTATAGGCGGCAACAAACATTTTCAAACATTACATTTGTATGTATTTTTTAATTTCACTGTCTAGATCAGGGGTGGGCAACTTTGATGATGGCGAGGGCCACTATATTCCCACCTTCACTCCAAAGGGCCACATTGCATATTGCTACGTCCTTCTATAGTATCTCATACAAAGAAGCAAAAATAGCGATCGGCTATTTTTTGCTTCTTTTGAATTGGAATCCTGAATTATTTTTTGTTATTTTTTAATTGTAATCCTGAAATGTAACATTTTGATTTAATTTCAAACTCATTTAGTTATATAGGCCTACTCATGTTAACTTTATGAACCTAAATACAAATACGTTGGACATAAAAGAAGACATTTTAATACTACTATAGTCATTAAGCTACTATTATAGACTGAAGGAATTAAAACAGATCATGGTTGTAATTGTAACAGCTGAAATCAATAATATATCAAGGTATCAACCTGCGGGCCGCATTAAGTGAAGGTGGGGGCCGCATGTGGCCCCCGGGCCGCCAGGTCTAGGGTGTGACATCCTGTGTGTGTGTGTGTGTGTGTGTGTGTGTGTGTGTGTGTGTGTGTGTGTGTGTGTGTGGTTTTGACGTTAAGTGTGCGTGTGCACGTGCACTAGTACTCACACACACAGCAGGAAGAGGAGCAGTCCAGGGGAGTTGGCTGCAGAGGCCAGGTCTCTCCACGCTCTGATGTAATAACCCAGCACTCCAAACAGGGCGATGCCCACCGCAAACACCATGTTGGTCAGGGTACCTGCAACACATTATTACTGTGATGTAATAACCCAACATGTTGGTCAGAGTACCTGCAACACATTATTACTCTGATGTAATAAAATAACCCAATACTCCCAACACCATGTTGGTCAGAGTACCTGCAACACATTATTACTCTGATGTAATAAAATAACCCAATACTCCCAACACCATGTTGGTCAGAGTACCTGCAACACATTATTACCCTGATGTAATAAAATAACCCAATACTCCCAACACCATGTTGGTCAGAGTACCTGCAACACATTATTACCCTGATGTAATAAAATAACCCAATACTCCCAACACCATGTTGGTCAGGGTACCTGCAACACATTATTACTCCGATAACCCAACACTCCAAACACGAATAATAATAACACAAATAGTAGTTGTTCTGCAAGCTGTGCTTATAGATGTGCTACTTTTGCAGCCAAGTAAATGAAGGTAGGTCCATAACATAAAGTGATCATTTGTTGCCTAATACTGCCCTCTAGTGGATGAAATAGTTGAAACTCCATTTAGACCATTGTATATAACATTTCAACAACATGGCAATTTAATCCCTGCTACCTCTCTCCCTGTCCCCCTCCCCCTTTTCTTTGCTCTTCTCCCTTTCTGAGAAAGCTTGCGCTAAAACTAAATTTCACTGCAAGACAGGGGTGTCACTGTCCTATTCCAGATGACATCTCATAATGTGGTGGCACCATGCCGTGTGCATGAATTAAATCAAAAGAAAATCTCACGACTGAGAATGTTTGTATTTGTCCTAATGTGTGATTTGTGAAACATTATGAAAGGAGTTAAAACTTAAGCACATTACAATAGAAACTACAGTAACACACATAAACACAAGTGCTCCCACAGAGATGCTTTAGTGTGCTGCTTAAAAGATCTCAGAGTGGTTGTGTGTTTGACGCTGGTTTGGAGGCTGCTGGAAAGTAAATGATCCCTTGCCAACAGGGCAGGCGTCATCGCAATGCTGGCTTGTGGTTTTGCCATGGACATACTACAAAATGAGTGGACAATAATATTACCAGAAACACAGTAAGAGATAGCCCTGAATGACCATAACAGTTCTGTAACTCCGGCAGTGTTCAAATGGAACCGGGGTCCTTGCAAATAAAACATTTGAGAACCACTAGTACTCCTCCTAAGATGCCATAGTGTCGTGGTAAATAAGTATCATACATATTCTGAAGAAACCATGGAGACTTGACGTTTGGAAATTGTGTCTTGTGATCAAAATAAGAACATTATAATGGTGTGTAAAAAAGAAAATCCAACGGTTTGCCACGGATAATGGGATACATTTGTCCGTGTACAGACATATTGATGCCCCCTGCTTGCAAACCTTATTTTTGAGCGGTGCTCCTGGAAGGAGCTAAGCTCCAACATCTGGCTTTGTCTGGGCCCCAAAAAACATCTGGGCCCCAAAAGATGTCCAGGCTCTGAAGCGTGGCCTACATCTGGCCTACATCTTGGCCCCAAAGCACTCAAAGTTTGTTGTACAACCAGGGTCACATTGGCCAAGCATCGCGGGACACTAAATGAAACTAGAACTGCACTCTGTCGAGGTGCCAACTTGCTTCTTGTGGCCTACTGATGCGCCAGCAGAGCCTGTCATGAGGTGCGCTCACCACTGGCATCACCAGTAATGCCTGGTCGCTCATTGACTGTTAATGATGATGACGTTGCCAGAAATGCTGGTCCCTGATTGGTCTACGAATGTAAACAAAGAAGGACACCGACATACACATCCAGCCGATCGCAGTACTTGCACGCTCTTCTGGCACAAGTAATTAACTCACAAATAGCATCGCTCACTTCACACTAGGTGTGATTTGTAGAAATAGGAAGTCCCTTACCCGTCATGGCCCAGTAGGCCTTGCCCACATACTCCTGTGTGAGCACGAAGCACACCAGGCCGATGCCGCCGTTCATCAGCCCCACCAGCAGGCGGGAGACGGCGAACACCTCATAGTTGGGAGCGAACGCCGTGGCATAGCCGAACAACACCTCGAAAAACAGACCTGGCAGAGAGGGAGGGAGAGGGATGGAGAGAGAGAGACATAGAGACAGAGAGAGAGAGAGAGAGAGAGAGAGAGGTGTTAATCGTTTAGCCCTCCATTCCTTTGGTCTATGTTTTTCATTTCACGTATTGATGTACTGATGTATTACCTTGCTTATTGTAATTCGCTCTGGATTAAGAGCGTCAGCAAAATAAACAATGACCGAAAATAGCAAATCTACAAGCTTACAACACTGACACGCTGCTATTTTGGGTGTGCGTCATGCACCCACATGCTATCGTCATGTCTTCTGTGGAAGATATGGCGAAACAAATAAATGTATTCGGCGGGCACTGATTGTAACTCTTTCATTCCATTTGTATTTATAACTTTGTGTTCTTCAAAAGGTGGCTTATCATTCATTCATGGCATTATATGCTAGCTGTGGTTTTCTCTTGTGGGGTTTTCTAAGCAAAGTGTAGTGGGGTAAAGGGGGCACTTGGACTCAGGGAAAGGGGTAAAAAAATACATTTAGAACCACTGTACTAGAAGAATGCTTAAAACCATTTAACACTATATATTTTATACTTTGTTGACTGTGCTTCACCGCAGTCTATAGATGGGTCCCCTCCTCTCTTCTCTCTACACCAGGGGTCTTGCAAAGTTTTTCAGGCCAACCTTAGCTGAGAGGGAGAGGCCCCCACTACATATTGTACAAAATTGTGTCGCAGATTACATTTTCATAGATTTCATAGATCGCTGCACAGCTATTGTTTGACAGCTAGCACTATCATTGTGTATGTTAAGTAATGAGGCCAGGAGGCCATAGAGCAGGAGCCTATCTCCTGTTTCTGTAACGTGAAGCATCTTTATGTATCAGTACACCCCCTGGACATGACGCTAGTGTGTCACAGGGACCTTCCCCCCAATCCAACCCTTGACGCCGAGCGCTAAGCAGGGGAGGCATTGTTGGGTCCCATTTTTCTGTCTTTGGTATGACCTGGCCGGGGATCGAACCCTGCCCTCCCAGTCTCAGGGCGGACGCTCTAACCACAAGGCCACTGAGCTGGTTCAATTGTGTATGTTGGGTTCATGTTGATGTGTATTTTCAGACTTTCAACCATGCACTTGAACCATCAATACTTATCAAATCTGCTTATCTCTTTGCCGAAAATAGCCGATCTACAAGCTCACATTGTCGATTTTCTATTTGTGGCTAAGGTTCTCCTTAGAATAGGAAATCTGGGTTTCATCATGCTAGGGTTCAAGTGGTATCCAATCACACAATTATTTGGCCCTGTAGTAACTCTTGAGGATCGCCTAAGGGTCCCGGACCCCCTGTTGAAGACCCCGGCTCTACACAAAATATCTTCCGCGAAAATAGCCAATCTACAGGGGGGCCCCCATATTATTTTGAGGGGTCCCCCGATGATGTAACTTAATATGCAACACTGTTTTCACAAAACAAACCAACATAAAGTTTAAGTGTATAGAGGGTATGTGCATATTTCCAAAGTGACAATTTAAGGACTTTTTAATACCTCTAAAACGACAAATTAAACATTGGCCAAAATGTCAACTATTAAGAGGCAGAAATAGATTTGCTATTTTCACATTAGAACCGGGTTGTACAAAATGTAATGGCTCAACTCTTAGTGCTCCTCCGGGTGGGGGGGGGTCCCCCAGTTATTTTGGGTTGAGAACCACTGCTCTATGGTACCACAAAGGAATAAATCGAACCTATCAGGAAGACGGGCCGACGTCCAATCCGGTCGGAGAGAGGTCCGAAGACGACGTTCCCGACCAGAACCCCGGCGAAGAAGAGCGAGCCGGCGAGGCTGACCTTGTAGGCCTGGTGCTTCACCAGGTACCACTGAGGAACGAACACACACACACACACACACACACACACACACACACACACACACACACACACACACACACACACACACACACACACACACACACACACACACACACACACACACACACACACACACACACACACACACACACACACACACACACACACACACACACACACACACACCCATATTTGAAAAAATGCAAGCCAAAAATCCAGATTTGTTTTGGATGTCTGAATGTTCCATGTTACACCGGTTGTTCAATAAGGACGTTTTTGTTTTAGCAAAATTCATAGAGAAGGCATGGCAGTTGCGTTGGAGAACACTATATCCGTAAACAGCATGGTCAATCAAATATGTTCTTTTGCATTTCTGTTCGTGGTGTATCTTGGTGTACAGTATGTATGTATGTATGTATGTATGTATGTATGTATGTATGTATGTATGTATGTAAGTAAGTAGTATGTATGTATGTATGTATGTATGTATGTATGTATGTATGTATGTATGTATGTAGTATGTTTGTGTGTGTCTTGTAAGCCCGTGCAGGCTGGGCATCGTTTGGTGCAGGACACTTTAATAAAAATCTCTATCTATCTATGTATCTATCTATAACAAAAGAACAAAAGGGAGGAAGCGCTGCATGAATGGTAACATTTTATATAGCGCTTTCTATCCAAAGTGCTTTACATAGATTATGCATTACATTCACCGATGGCGGAGGAAACCATGCAAGGGGGCACCGACCTGCTGATCGGGAGCAATTAAAGGTTCAGCTTCTTGCTCAAGGACACTTCGACACTAACTCTGGGGGAGAGCCCGGGATCGAACTGGGAACCACGCGCTTCCCATCCGGCCGCTCTACCGGCCACTCTACCCCTGAGCCACTGCCGCCCCCGCTACATGGATCCATTGGCTGTTTAGTGAAACAGGTAAGACCTACGATGTGTTATGTCGTCGTCTGGCATCTCCATATATTTAAACGTTTTGTCTTTTGTGGTAAACCCATGTCCTACTTGATCATGCTACAGCCTCACACAAAGGCAGATCTGCTTCTTCTGCCGTTTTTGAGTTGGAATCCTGAAAAGTAACTTTAGTCTCTCTTGAATATACAAGGTTTCTACCCGACTGGGGACGATTCATAATAAAATAAAAATGTATATAGAATAGATCCATGAAGACTTGCTTCATTTTAAATCCCCCAGTAGTGCAGACAATGAAGAAAAACTAAACAAACATGTGCAAAGTGAGCGGTGCTTTTTTTCCACTTGGATGTGTGTGGCTCAAATTAAGGACATGATGAAATTATGTAATTGTTGATGTTAGTTGTTGATGTATCAATGAACATTTTCTCCAATCTGCCTACATTTGCTGGTTGTCCCAAGATATCTGCACTGTAAATACCTGACACTGCTTTCTTCGCATGCTATCAAACACGACACAAGGACAAACGGACGCCATGTTTCTGCACACCGGGGGAGTGAGAGAGAGGAAACAAATGTAATTTCACAGCTCCGGCTCATGATAATGTTTTCACACTGGACACTAAAGACAAAGACCCAGAAAGACGTAGGAGGTGGCAAGAAATACGTTTCCATAGCCCCATTTCTAGTTTCTAAAATAGAAAAATAGTGGATCTAGATGTCCCCAAAGCTGAGAGCTTGTAGATCAACAATTTTCACCATTTATTTGGGGGGTGAAAAGAGAAGATGTTTGAAAATGTTCGCCTGTTACGACATTCCCAAAATATGGATGCCACGTTGAAAGTGGTCAATGAATTCATTGTTGCATCAAACAATCAAAGGATTGTCTAAATGATAACACGTGTCACATGTAGATGGACATCAGATTAATTTGGGGATAAAATGTGTAAAATAACTGAATTTAAGATTAAATGTGAACACTAGACTAGGGGTTGGCAGTTTACATCCCCTGATGACCAAAATTACACCTGTAGTACTACAATAAATAAATTACCTTGTACAACCTTGGAAATAAGCCTATTTGGCTTTTGCTCTTGTTTATCTTTTTAATTTTCTCTAATCTTTTCCCCTAATTGCCATGATTAGATTACCTATGCTGGTAATTACATATGTGTACTATTATGTACACAAGATGTGACAACAAAGAAGAACCCTTGAACCTAGAATCTTTGAGCAAAAGTCTACAAAGCAGGTTTTTATTTTGAAGTCTTCACTGAATACTTTATTGCCAAATTGGAAACCCTCAGCTAGAGCTGTAGTCTAGCCCCTTATGTTTCTGAATTTACCTTTTTTTTATATTTTGATGTCGGTAAATACAGTCACTTGCTTGTCGGTTGGGTCACTCTGATAGGCAACGCTACCACTGTCTGGTCTCGGACGAATACAGCGTCGCTCAGAAATTGTTGAGATTCTTTAAAGTTACCCAGAACTGCACTAGGAGAGCGCGGAAACGTGTGCGAAGTGGCGCTAATCGGCGATGCCGTGATGTATCATCAATTTATCTGTGAAAATTTAGCAGCTTTTTCCAAACTGTATCGCGCTTCCTCATTACGTCACATGTCCCGCATCCCCACGGTCTGGATTTTTACAGAGATTTTGTAACCTATGCAATGACAACAGAGTCGGGGATGAGTACATTTACTGTTTGAGTGTAAGAACCTTACTATTTTGAATCTCAGACAAAAATACTTGCCAAAGTACTATACAACCCATCCATCTATGTGGAAACTGATTTTATTACTACAAGCTGAAAAGGCAAAAGTTATATGTAAATTGGGAGCTTTCCTAAAGAACACCTTGCCCTTGTTCAAATAATGTGTCATGCCCGCTTTTCTGCTACGTCTGTTTGAATATTATTGTAATGTTTGTAATGCTTTGTATACTATTTATGTATATAATATGAGCTGTGCTCCATACCATGTGATCATGGTCGTGAGCTAAATAAATGATGATGATGATGATGATGGTTGGCTACGTTCCTGCCTCTGATCTATCAAAGAGACAGGCTGACACTACCAGCTAACCAAAAGACGCCGCGGGGAGGCGGGACATGTGACGTAATGAGGAAGCGAGAGACAGTTTGGAAAAAGCTGCTACATTTTCACAAATAGATTAAAAATACATAACGGCATCGCCGATTAGCGCCGCTTCGCACACGTTTCCGCGCTCTCCTAGTGCAGTTCTGGGTATCTTTAAAGAATCTCAACAACATCTGAGCGACGCTGTATTCGTCCGAAACCAGACAGTGGTAGTGTTGCGTATCAGAGAGACCCAACCGACAAGCAAGGGACCCTAAATACCGTCTTCCAAATACAAAAAAGGTAATTTAAGGGTCCGGAGAGGGGCTAAGCTGTAGTCTAACTTGACTTGACTCAGTTCTATCTCCCTTGTATCCAAAGTATTCCCAAATATCAGACGAGTGGTTCTGTGTTGCTCACGTTGACATGCTCTACGGTTGAATCTTTGAGCAAGGCAACCAAGGGATGTCGATGTAAAGATGTGTGGATGCCGTCTCTGTGTGTCTGTGTGCGTGTCTGTGTGTGCATGTGTGTGTGCGTGCGTGTGTCACCTCTGTCACAATAGACTGTATATCTTCGGTAAAAGTGACGCTCTGACTCAGATCCTGGGGGCTGCTGAGGCTGTCGTCTGATTCGTCGAACTTGTACTCTGGTACTGCTCCCACGAGAACAATCAGCATTGACTGACAGGCCATGTAAACCTGCGCACACAGCATCAGGAAGAGACACAAAACAGGGGTCAGTTATGGCTGTCACGAAGATTATAACATGAGTGTTGATCAAATAATTGAAAGATATGACAAATAACATTTAATGATGTTACAAGCTCAAAAACGTGTCGCTTGTAGATCGGCTTTTTCTAAAATTGTAAAAGAAAATATATGAAAATTTTCAACATGGAAACAGTTATGACGATTGTGCAAAATATAACTGTGATCTCAAATAATTGTGACGTTGGTCACCAGTACAACCACAGTCTGATACTGTTGTACTGAGAGCTGACCGGTACAACCACAGTCTACTGTTGTACTGGGAGCTGACCAGTACAACCACAGTCTTCTACTGTTGTACTGGGAGCTGACCAGTACAACCACAGTCTTCTACTGTTGTACTGGGAGGTGATCAGTACCACCACAGTCTTCTACTGTTGGTCACTGGCTGGGAGCTGACCAGTACAACCACAGTCTTCTACTGTTGGTCACTGGCTGGGAGCTGACCAGTACAACCACAGTCTTCTACTGTTGTACTGGGAGCTGACCAGTACAACCACAGTGTTCTACTGTTATACTGGGAGCTGAGTGATTGATTGATTGAAGACTTTATTAGAAGTTTGCCTAGGAAAAGGTACAGTTCCATGACGGTACAGTTCACTGGTACAAGGTCAACTAAAAGGAGATCCTAGAAAAGCACTTGGCTTATTTCCACAGGAAACCATTACTATAGTATGCAGTAGACCAGTACAACTACAACCACAGTATGTTACAGTTGTACTGGGAGCTGACCAGTACAACCACAGGCTTCTACCACAGTCTTCTACTGTTGCACTGGGAGTGGGTGCTGACCGTGACCAGTACAACCACAGTTTCACTTTCAACATAACAGAATGTGTGCTGCTGTCAGTTAAAAGCAGAACAGATCATCCTTAGGTTTTGCACCCAGAAAAGTTAACCGTTAATTGACCGTTGGACATTAAAGTGACACGTACACTATACACTTCACAGTTCACACACGGCGTCGTGGCTTCAAAGCTATGCCTGCTTCGCCACGCGACGGAGTCAAGCAGCAGCTCGAAAAACAGCAGATCCACAAGCTCACAAACAAGAGTAAAGTAAACGCGACGCGCTGTGAGCTTGCAGATCGATCTGTGCTTGTTCCCCGACCCCGACACTTTAATACAGTGGTTGTCAAAGTGGATTTTTCAGGGTCTCTGTGGGTTACTTTATGTGGGTCTAAATTGACCCATATCAAGTCTAACTCTGACAGTGTATAAATGGAACCAAATGGACCCTCGCGGGTCCATTTGGTTCCATGTATACACTGTCACTGTCAGAGTTAAGGGGAAGATCTTGAAATTAAATACTTCCTTCCTACTGTCTCTCTCTCTCCCCTCTCACAACAAACCAAACAACATTCAGGTTTGTTGTTGTTGTTGTTTTTGGTTGTTTCCCTATATTGTTTTACCTGGATCAGAACCAGGACGGCTACAGCTCTCTTCTGGTAGGACCCGAACTCTCCGACCACTTGATAAGCCTCATCTATATCCATAACCAGAAGCTCAGCCTGCAGAAGGACACTGACCGAGCGGACTGGGCTCAGGTGGTCTCACTCTGTCTATGGAGCTCTCATCATCACTGACACTGACTGAAACCTCTGGTTTACACCCAGTGGGTTGCCAGGTTTTCAGATTTTGCGGGAGAAACAAGCAACCCGGCCTGCAGGTCTATGAAATCAATCCACGTAAAGTAAGGTCAGGGTTTGTTACTTTGTTTGTTTGTTTGTTTGTTTGTTTGTTTGTTTGTTTGATTGATTGATTGATTGATTGATTGATTGATTGAAGACTATTAGAAATGTGCATAGGAAAAGCAGGCATTGACACTAAAGCTGGCCATACACTAGCCGATAATCGGGCCCGACTGAATCGGGTAGAATTAAACACTACAGGATCATTTTTTCAGATTATTTTACCAGATAATCTAAACGGACTCAGACTAGCCGTTTTGAACAGTCGGGCGCTCCGCACGCTACAGGATTCTATCCCGATTGAGTCGGGCTCGCACACAGCAATAATACATAATATAATGAATACAAGATGCCACGGGGGGTGTTCTGAGAGCTGTGCTTTGCAACACGCACGCACACGCACATACAAACACATGACGTTATCCACTGACTCAACACACAACACCGCCTCACGCAACGAAAAAAAAAAGCTTCAATATGGAAGTTGTGTCCTATTTTGACGATATGAGATCACTTTGACACGTTTCATGTACATCCAACTCTGACATCCCCTCTCTCTCCTGCGCTAAAGCACCGCTCCGTCCTTGTCATGGTGCCTGATTTATGATTAGTCGTATGACTGTGTAGCGCACCCAGAACAAGATCTCCAAGACCAAACTGTGTCTGTCCCGTGCCACGTTGTAAGCTTGTAGATCAGGATGGGCGTGTACTTCTTTGACTCATAGAGATGGGATTTATGGTCCTTTGAAGTGAACCGGATCTCTGGGATCCGTTCCTTTCAAAGAGCCGTTCAAAAGACTGGCTCATTAGTTACTTTGTAGATTTTGATTATAATTACAAATAACTTCAACCCTATATACATTTATTTCTGCCATATATAGGTAGGCCTACATACCTGCCATTTGTTGCATTGTGAGCTTGTAGATCGGCTATTTTCAAAAGATTTTTCTACATTTTATTCATTGGAAAATCTGTGAAACAGGACATTCTGCCTACTTTCTACTATTGGTAGGTCTACTCTGTAGGCTACATTAATTACATGTTGAATGATACCAATACGTTTGTACTTTTACTCAAGTATATTAGCATTCCAAAAACCTCTAGGCCTACTTGTGGCAGAGTATTTCCACATTGATTGCAGTAGGCTATTTTCCCACCACTGTTCATTAGAAAGGAACGGCTCCCTACTGCGAACCGGATCCCATCGTTCATTTCAAAGAGCCGTTCAAAATACTCGATTCGTTCGCGAACGTCCCACCTACTTGCAGGGATGTGTGCTGGTGGCGGTCTTTCTTCTGTTTGTTTGATATGCGCTGCCGTTGAGTTTTAATTTAAATCCCAATCATTCATGATACAACCTGATGGACGGACGGACGCTATGAAAAGTGTGTCTGTGTGCGGGCGCGTGCGTGTGCGTGTGCGTGTGTGTGTGTGTGTGTGTGTGTGTGTGTGTGTGTGTGTGTGTGTGTGAGAGAGAGGCAGAGGCCGGGAGAGGTGGAGAGAAAAAAAAAGAGATGGATGGATCTGTCACTCAGTCAGATGTATGCTCAGAGACTTGCGTCTATCAGCGGCTGCTGTACTATTTTATCTCAGTCCCCTGCTGCCCTTCCAGTCTTCCAGACCAGTACTGATCCAGGAAAATATCAAACATGTTTGAAAAGAGTCGGGCTACCCCCGATCGTCCTCCGAGCCACTCGGCTGGGCACCGAGTGGATCTGTGAGACCTCACGCTAGACGACGTTCATGCCCGATTGTCGGGCCCGTTTCAGTCGGTGGCAGCCCGATTGTCGGGGGGGTAATTAAATAGCCCGATTATCGGCTAGTGTGCGGCCAGCTTAAGGCTTGCCCACCTGCCCTCGGCAGGTAAATAAAACGTCAGGGCAGGTGAAGTTTGCTTTCAGGTTGCCCGACAGGGCAAGTGCTCATTTGAGAGGGGACACAAACGGCTATAAACACAACACAAGATATCTGTCTTCCTGAACGTAGCCAGAGCGCTGTGTCTTCTGGTCTGTGGAATGTAAAATAAGAGCACTGTTTACCTATAATGTGCTGTTTTTTGCGACCGTCAGGGAGCAGTTTACTATGAAAACCTCCACCGGCCGTCCGTCCGTCCGTCCGTCCGTCACACGTCACACCTTTGTTTGTGTACGGTGTGATGTCATATATCTTCAGTATGACATCACACCACATGTGTACACAAACCTTTGTGTACGTTGCTGTGGCAACAGTCTGTTGTTGCTGGTCTGTTAGTGTACGTTAGCAACCACCTTAGCAACCATGGTTTTACCCTAGCAACCAACTGTTTACCCTAGCAACCAACTGTTTACCATAGCAACCATGTTTTTTTACCCTAGCAACCAACTGGGCATAAAAGGGATTCTGTTAGGGATCTCCATATATGGGCATAAAAGGGATTCTGTTAGGGATCTCCATATATGGGCATAAAAGGGATTCTGTTAGGGATCTCCATATATGGGCATAAAAGGGATTCTGTTAGCTAATAGTGATCTCCATATATGGGCATAAAAGGGATGCTGTTAGGGATCTCCATATATGGGCATAAAAGGGATTCTGTTAGGGATCTCCATATATGGGCATGAAAGGGATTATGTTAGGGATCTCCATATATGGGCATAAAAGGGATTGTGAGAGGTGGAGGTTGTGATATTTGTGGAGATAAGCGACCAACGGTCGCTTATCTCCCGATTAGGGAGTCTTACTGGTACTGTTGCTACATTTAAAAATATAAAATAACAATTGTGAAACCATAGACATATTCAATCATACTGTATTTGGTATTTGGATTTGGAGGTATTGAGGTATGACATGTTATCGCACAGCCCCAGAAAGTAAAGAAATAAGTGTTAAATTGAGCGGAAATTAAAATCGTACCTATCATTTTATAATGGACGATTTACTTTTCGGGCAAGTGGGCATTACCTTCGGGCAAGTAGAACATGACCTGTACTTGCCCGATGGGCAAGTACCTCTGAGACCTTAGTGTCAACCCCTGAAAAGGTGCAGTTTCATGACAGTAGCCAGTTCATTGGTACTATTAAAAGGGTAATTGTGTCCTGCAAAGCATGAGGCACACAGATGGATATTCTTGTTTATGAGTTGTTTTCTATTATGTGACTCATGCAGGAAAATCATTTTTTCAAACCCTAACCCACCCTAACCCTTTTGAGTGCACTTTAATTGTTCAGTTCATTTTCCAAATAAAATGAAACAAATAAAATGGCAAAAAAGACGAAAAAAATAGAAATCTGTAGTAAAAAAAATCGATCTTTTTCATATAATTGTTTAAATTTAAAATCAATCTGTTTCATTTCATTTTGAAGATCAACAGAACTGGAAATAGCTTTTTTGGTTATTTTTATTTTTTTTACAGAAAAACAAGCCCAAAGTAACAAGAAATCTTGTGAAATAAAATGTTGTCAACCAATCATCAAGATGATACACGAAAGAAGAAGAAGAAGCCCAAAGTCGCTTATAATAAGTTTACATGGCAACACTGCTTTCCACTGGATTGTGTGGAAAGCCCGGTTTCCATTTAGTGCTAATGCTTAGATCCGGTTTAGAGTCCGCCTACTGTATCTGGTTATTTATGACACGCTTACCTACAAGTTCCGTATCTGCTCTAGACCGGATCTGCAATCTGTGGAGTGAATTGATACGGGGAAGGAGACTGATTAACACCCCACCGCCTGGACGGACGGTCCTGCTGTGATTGGCTTGATCTTTGTTACGATCCCACAGCCTGGAGGGACGGTGGCGCTGTGATTGGCTGGTTGGTTGTTGTTGTCTTCACTTTTCTTCCTCGCCTTGTTTTACAGCTGACGGCATGTAGTTTAAAGGCGCATTACCCCCACCTGCTGCTCCGGAGTGTGGTTCAGAAACACTAAAGAAATGCTACAATCAAATCATGTTTTCACTGTGAGTCAATTCAATTGCCGTCACAAATTGGGCTTTTATTTCGTTCACCTCTGCATCTATGCTGTCGAATACAGTTTTGGACTCACCTTCTCATCTGTTGCAATTCTTGCAACCTCTGGTGAGCTCTTTGACTTTGACCCATCATCACATTTTTGTTTATATGCCCAAAACGATTCTGTACAGGTTTTGTAGCAAGTTGTAGAAATTGTAGAAAAATTAGATTAGAACTGTCACATGTTCATTCATGTTCTAATCATGTATAGCCTACTTTAGGCTACATTACAGTGAAAATTAGCAGAATAACTGCCAAATCTGGGAATAAATTCCTTACCAAACAATTTCTTCACCAATGTGTTCATAGGTGTCTAGTAACATCAAACAAAGATTGAAATTCAACATCCCTAGCAAAATGTTTGACAGCTAGGGTAATTCTGGGTCTCATTAAGTGTGCCTGCTATGCAATAGCAGAACACTTATTGTAATCCGCCATACTTAAGTCAGTCAGTCAGTCAGTCAGTAAGTAATGTTCTTGCAAATTTCTGCTCGTAATAACTGCCGCACAATTTACGCCACCGCCGCAATATATACATCAAAACGTGCGGCTCGGCCGGGAATGGTGTGCTATTACTTTTCTTTCCGATCCGCGTTACCATTGCGACGTAATTCGCAAAAAACGACGCCAAAAAACCCCATTCACTTAGAATGGGGGAAATTTCGGCACGTAATAACTGCCGCACGATTTACGCCACCCCCGCAATATACACATCAAAACGTGCGGCTCGGCCGGGAATGGTGTGCTATTACTTTTCTTTCCGATCCGCGATACGATTGCGATGTAATTCGCAAAAAACGACGCCCAAAAACCCCATTGACTTAGAATGGGGGACTCCGAAAAAAAAACCAGAAACTTTGGCGCCACATAACTCTGCCATACTTTTGCCTAGCAACGTGATTTAAACTTTAAAATGCACACACAACTTTGGTCTTTTTCCGGCCAATAGGGATGAGCTGTAATTGATTAAGCCCCGCCCCCTCTGTAACAGGAAGTGCCTCTATAACTCATGAACCGTTTGTCGTACAGACTCGCGGCTGGTGTCATAATTTTTTTTTTTTCTCAACATTTTTTTTTCTCAAATTTTTTTTTTCTCAAAAACTTTTTTTTCTCAAAAAAATTTTTTTCTCAAAAATTTTTTTTTCTCAAATTTTTTTTTTCTCAAAAATGTTTTTTTCTCAAAATTTTTTTTTTCTCAAATTTTTTTTCTCAAAAATTTTTTTTCTCAATTTTTTTTTCTCAATTTTTTTTTCTTTCATTTTTTTTCTCAATTTTTTTTTTCTCAAATTTTTTTTTTTCCTCAAAAAAATGTTTTTTTCTCAAAAAACTTTTTTTTTTCTCAAAAAACTTTTTTTTTCTCACAAAACTGTCGTTAAAGTGCGACCCGTGATAACGGCCAAAAATGCGCCAAAACGCCACTAATTAGTCGAAATGGCTGACTTCCTGTTTGGTTTCTGATTGGCTGCTGGCCTTGTGACGTGGGTAGAGCTGCGAGGGCCCGGTCATCGCTGCTTGCAGCTTTAATTCATTAATCGTCCATGACCTTAATTGGGGCCTATTTCGCCAAACAGGAAGTGCCCCTCACCAAACAGGAAGTGACCCTTGATCTCGTGAACCGTTTGTCATACAGACACGCGGGTTGTGTCAAATGACAAGATTAAGAGTCCTTAAACTTAATTGGGGCCTATTTCGCCAAACAGGAAGTGCCCCTCACCAAACAGGAAGTGACCCGTTTTCTCGTGAACCGTTTGTCGTACAGACATGTGGGTGGTGTCATATGAAGAACAATAATGTTAACGTTTATGCAAAAAAATGCTAATGTTAATAACGCTAATGCTAACACCAACCGCTACACAAGGTTGCACAGACTTAGCGAGCTGCAGGCACACTTAAAATTTCTTAGAAATTTTCTTTTCTAGTTCACTTACTATACTCTGTACTAAAGGGGAAAAAATCACTCCCAAAAATCCGCTTTAAGTGGGGTGTGAGGGGTCTAACTAGGTGTTTTTAATTATTCTGAATCCATTGCAAGCATTTGTTTTGCACGAAAAACATTCTTTGGGCTAAAAACAGACCCAAAAAAAACTATGGTTTAGTGATGAGTCATCACTTTTCACAAGGTGTATGGGGTCCATTTTTGTCCCAAAGAATGTTTTTCGTGCAAAACAAATGCTTACAATGGATTCAGAATAATTAAAAACACCTAGTTAGACCCCTCACACCCCACTTAAAGCAGATTTTTGGGAGTGATTTATTCCCTTAAAGTACAGAGTGAATGAGACCCAGAATTACCCTAGCTGTCAAACATTTTGCTAGGGATGTTGAATTTCAATCTTTGTTAGATATGTTACTAGACACCTTTACGAACACATTGGTGAAGACATTTTTTGGTAAGGATTTTTTTCCCAGGGTTTTATTAAAATTCCCTGACTAATAATACCGTTTTCCATAGTGTGTGTGTGTGTGTGTGTGTGTGTGTGTGTGTGTGTGTGTGTGTGTGCGTGTGCGTGTGTGTGTACATGTTGGACCAAATAGACAATTTTACATAGAGGTGCCCACTCTTCCTTATATGGTGCACAATCTTCCTGTCACAGTACCTAACAGGGATCTAGCCACTCCATATAGGCCTACTACTAATTAATAATTATAATATAGTACTAGACTAGAATCTAGAAGACTAAAATCTTATAACGTTATAATAACTACCATAACTCAGTGAGTTGTAAAGTGTTGTTGTTTTAAGTTGTTATGCATAATCATAAACATTTATAAGAGTGTTATGAAGCCTTATAAGTGCATTATGATGCATTATTAATGCAATTATACTGCATTATATTTGCCTACCCTGTGTGAAAGCGATCGCATTGATTGATTGATTGATTGATTGATTGATTGATTGATTTATTGAATAGGCTACTTTATTAGAAGTTTACATAGGAAAATCACAGTACAGTACAGTTACAGATACATGGTCTACAGAAAACGTATGGGTTTGTCTTGCCCTGGACATGAATATGTAGTGTTACATGGTAGTTAGTTATAATGTGCTGTTCCTCCTGCACTTTATACTTCATAATCCTTGTTTTAAGTTGTCATGCATGAATATAAACATTTATAACAAGTGTTATAATGACTTATAAGAGCATTATATAATGCATTATAAATGTGGTTCTTGTTATAGACCCACACGTTTAAGTAACGTGTTACCAAAGGGTTTCGGCTGGAAAGCAGCATTGGGATTCATTCAATGGATCCAATGCCATTTGAGAGAGAAATCGTTGCAGATGCAAGAACATCCAAGCATAAGGCAAACGCCATATTCAGGATGCACTCGTGGACGGACGGCAAGGGGTGCCCTGTGCAAATCGGCAACGTTATGGCATGCGTGGCAACGGTTTGTTGTTGCGTGTGATGTCAGAGCAGCGCCTGTCAGCCTATATGAGGTGTTGTGATGACGTATGACCTAGTGTAGCAGCAAGCGTGACCCGGAGTCGAGAACGAGAGCTTACAGTGACGTAGAAGGTGAGAATACAAAAGTGATAAATCGTAAATAAACAAACAAACAAAGGTTTCAAGTTTAAAGCCGGACGAGAACACCCGAGCAAGATGTCGCCACCAGCTCTTCCTCCCTCTTCAGAGGTGAAAATCAACTCAGAGGAGACAGCGGCGCAACCCGGCCAGTCCGGGAATGCCCATCTCCCAGGAGCGTCTATGCCCACACCTGCTTACCAGAGCAAGCACGAACAATACAACACGTATTACCATTACCCACAACTCCAATATCACAACCAGGACTACACCATGCAGTACTACATGCAGCCCACGATCCAACCCGCCGCGGCCGCTGCCGCGCCGGGGGACATGTCCGGGTATCCCGTGATGGCGCTGATGCATCGCCCGCCCGACCAGCCGGCGCCCGACGCCGAGCGCAAGAGGACGATCCGCCTGGCGAAGAACCGCGAGTCCGTGCGGATCTACCGGCAGAAGAAGCGGGAGGACGAGGTGAGGTTCCGCAGCTGCGTGGACCGGCTGAAGGCCGATCACAACCACCTCCAGGACCGCGTGGTCGTCCTGGAGGCGGAGAGGAAGCAGCTCAAGTGCTTCGTGGACCAGCTGGAGTATGAGAAGAAGCAGCTGAAGCACCGCCTCGACACGTTGGAGGTGGAGAAGAGAGGACTGAGCTGAGCTGACCGACAGGTTGCAGTGTATAAATATGAAGTAGCGTGTTCAACCGCACGCATTGTCTTCCATGCGGGAAGGTCGGACGTGACGTGGGCCGTGTCTATGTGACATCGGTGCTATATGACTTCACTCCATCACCATGTTTGGGCAACGTTTCAGCCCAATCGGACCTCCGTCCGCCATGGGCAAGGCGCTTGTGTAGCAGTTAGCGACTCAGAGACTGGTGACCTAAAGGCCTACGGCCCCAGTGGGGATCCCTCATTTGGCCTCCCATGCGGGAGACCCAGGTTTTGTTTCTCCCCGAGGCGTTGCACTAGCAGCGGGGTGCAAACATTGAGCTATTATTATAAGAAAGATCTCCAGGGAGGCATAGAAAAGAACCGCCCTTTCTCACCCGACATGCAGTCCCCAGAAGTATGCCCTCTACTGGTCATCAGCTTGATGACAATAGGGCATGCGCCTTAGTGTCCATTATGCCAGTGGCTCTCAAAGTGGGACCCGGGGGTCCCTTGAGGGTGTTCCATTTAGGTCGGTAACTCTGAGAGTGTGCAAATGGAACCAAATGGACCCGTACGGGTCCATTTGGTTCCATTTGCACACACTCAGAGTTATAGGCAGTGACGTGCAGAGAATGTTTTTAGGGCCAGGGGCTGAAATCTGTAAAAAGTCACTTTTTCCAACATTTTGGAAGTGGCGGATGGATCTACAAGCTCACAACACGTTGCGTTGCAACACGTTGCGAGCTTGGAGATCGGCCATTTTTGGTGCATGATACCGCACTCAACTAAAAATAATCAAGCAGGCCGTCACTGGAGGTACAGCGTCAGGCATGGATTTCACAGAGGGCAATTATTTCAGCATAAAATGCTACAAAAGGTTTGGAAAAGGCAAATCTCTTGTACAAGTTGCATCTGTGGTCTGGAGAGGGCAATTTTACAGACGGGTAAAATGTCTATACACATGCCTGATGGTCTTTGGCCTATAATGCATAATAAACTGGGGGGCTTCGAAATGAAAAAAAAAAAGGTTGAGAGACACTGCTTTGTGTGCCCTATAGCTCACTATAGCGCACTGTGGTGCCTCAACGACCCTCCGGGGTTATGGGATAGAAGAAGATAGCTCACTAAACTATCTTGTGAAACAAGCCTGTATAGCCGTAGTTCAACTCAGAGCCTCAAAAAGCCTAATATCTCCGGCCATCAGGAGGGTGTAGCGGTCAGGGTCGAAACACCCGAGGATCAATGGTTACCGCCTGAAGACATCAACTCTTCCTGGCTACAAGACAACATTCACCAAAGTGAATGAAGGAGAAGCATCTTTAGATGTAATTTGAATCCCCCTGGGCCAAGGGGGAATTCCCCTTCAGCCTATAGCCGTCAAGATGTTGGCTATCCACAAGAGGGACTCGGGTTCGATCCCGGGCGTTACATGTCAACTGGAGGACAATGGATCAGGAGGAACTGCATTCGTTAAATAATAACTTCAACTTCAACCAGCCCTCGCGGTCCTGGGAGCTTGCGTGCGATGGCTGCTCTGTTGTCAACGCAGCACCATCCATCCACATTCCATATTATACCGATAGGGTGGGAATCAGTGAGTAGATGAAACTATACGCCTATAGGCCCACCCATCTGACCAATCGACACAAATGGGTGCATGAAACCTTTTACCTTGAACCTTTTAAAGTGGTCGCCGCGTGTTTCCATGTGTTGTACATGTCGCGGTATAGATCAGATCAAAAAAATAATAATCCATGCTAACGTGACCAAGTGATCCACGGCTACAAGCTCACTAGCTAGTGCAGAAATGCTGCGGGATGCGTGGCAGGATCAGGAAACTTAGAATGGGCGTTTTCCTGCAAAGTTTAACATGTTTTTTTTTCATATCCGGTTTCCGGTCAAAACAAGAATCTCTACGTTATGAGCAGATAAACACCAGCGTAATGTTGGATTAAATGAAATAAAAAATAAATCTGTCAAGACTCGTCATTGCATGGACAGAAGGATTTTTTAAATATCTCGTCATTGGTAGTAAATGATCAATCCTTCGATTGTGTTCCATCCTTATCAATGGAACTTACGTAGTATACGTTAAGTTCTCATTTATTGGTATCTTGCACTGACGCGAGTCGCGAGGAATCCACTGGGAAATGAATTCCGTCTTACCATTTATATATATTATATTGTGACCAATCCTGTCTAACTGGACATTATATTGTCCAAGACATCCGACCTTACAACTCGGATAACATCAGTTTACAAAACGCAGGTTCACTTTCACACTGCCAAAAAAAAATCTCAGACCAAGAACAGTAGTAATTCATTCATGTTTTAGGTCCCGCCACTTGCCACTGTATACCCTCACGGCCCACTGGTGGGCCCCAGCCCACATGTTGAGAACCAGTGGATCAGAAGCTTGGCCCCTCCTAAACATTTCTCTTCTTTTTTTTGGAGCGGTGGTAGACCGCTCCATAGCATGGCCGCGTGTGTGTGTGTGTGTCTGTAGCCTGTACATGTCATGTTTTGCCATAGCATTGTGTGTGTGTGTGTGTGTGTGTGTGTGTGTGTCTGACGTTATGCAAGCACGACCACCGCTCACTTCACATTGGGTGTGATTTTTTTAAGTACTTGAACTACTGCTTTAATCGCATAATGACCAAATTGCAAGAAACAGGGAAAAAGGGGGAGAAAGATTGAACAATCACACCCAGTGTGAAGTGAGCGGTGGTCGTGCTTGCATAACGTCTTCAGACTAGGATTTAAGTCTAGGATGTACAGGCTTTGATACACACACGTTTTGCTATGGCAAAACGCTGAGGAAAAAGTCTACACAGACATACGACATATGACATCACTAGACAAACATGATGCTACGTACACACGTTTTGCTATGGCAAAACCACCGCTCAAAAAAAGATATCTCCATAAATTCCAAGCCTTCATGGGGTGTGTAACTGATAGAAAATGAAAGTCTGTTTCTTTTGGTGGAACTACTTAGGCCTAATCCCTTCAAGACAAAATGGTGTGGTGGTGATGTAGTAGTGAAATCCTTTTGGGGGTGAGTATGACATTCTTATTAGAATAATTGTGAATGCATGTTTGAGCAGAAGAAGAGTTTTGGACATGGTTCATTTAACTGTGTTTCTTGTTGTGTCTTACAGATGGTTTAATGATGTTTATTTGAGCGGTGCTCCTGGAAGGAGCTGAGCTCCAACATCTGGCTTTGTCCGGGCTCTGAAGCGTGGCCTACGTCAGGCCTACATCTTGGCACAAGGTGCTCACAGTTTGTTGTTTGCCCACTAAATGTCCGGGCTCTGTACATCAGGCCTACATCTTTGCACAAAGTGCTCAAAGTTTGTTGTTCGCCACTTAACACATCGGATGCCCACGTGGTGTCTACAAGTCAATTTCTTTGATGTCGCTGGAGGCCCACGACGCGTTTGACGCGTTGTACAGTAAACTATACTGTACTGTAGCTACTGCACTTGGCTACCGCGGTGATGAAACAAACTCCATTTCCCAACATGCAGCGCGCAATTACGTCACCCGGACGTGCTGTGTGTCTCGTTGACTTCCTGTTTAGCGGCTGCACAAAAATGCTGTTTTCTCCGGATTCTCTTCCTTTTTTCATTTTTTTCTCAAAACGGCAGCCTCTTCTACATGCCGTAACACAAACACTGTGGCTTAGAAATGATAAAAAACGGTCCTGACTGAAAGAAAAGATTTTCGCGAAATAAACAGGACATACTCGGATTACATTTACTCGGATTACTTTTCTCGCCAGTACTCTCGCCGGTAGGTAAAATGACGCGTTTGACGCGTTGCCATGGGCACCAGCAAATTAAGACATCAAAACCACGTGGGCGTCCGATGTGTTAAGGACTTTGCAGACAGACGTGATTTTTCACACGGAAAAAACTGACAATTTCATGTACTCTTAAAGGGATCCCTGGCTAATACAACAAATATGCCTTAATACATTATAATTGTCCCCTATAAATACAATGTAAAATTAAAAACACCTTAATTATTTTATTTCTTCTAGAAATAGCTAATCTTTCACTCAATAGGGGAAATGCCCGTCGCAAGTTGATGATGTCATCAAACATATAATTTTCGGAATGTCTGAGTATCTGTCTGTCTGAGTGTCTGAGTGTCTGTCACAGCGTTTCTCCTCAGTGGCTGGAGCAATTGATCTGAAATCGCATCACCATAAGCATATGAACACACCTGACATAACTGTGAAACCCGTTTGTCACTTTCACAAATCATATGCTGTATATTAGCATTTTTTATGGTGTACCTATATCTATTCTGCATCTAGCTTGAGGCATATCTATTCTGCATCTAGCATGAGGCAACATGTTTAACCATTTCTGTGTGTGTGTGTGTGTGTGTGTGTGTGTGTGTGTGTGTGTGTGTGTGTGTGTGTGTGTGTGTGTGTGTGCAGGCGGGCGGGGGGGGGGGGGGGGGTCGGTTGTCTGGCCCTGTTACAGATTTTGTCCAAAAATCATGCAGATCGGTACACAGTATCTCTGTAGCCATTAAACGAAACGGGTATTTCTTACATTGATGCTCCTACATATTATCATGCAAGCACCAGTTAAAGTTACTTTCCATCCCTCATATACTGTGTGCACAGTGCACATCCCATAACCCACCCACTGCACATCATTTCGGAGCTCATATCTTTGAACGGGTAAGAGCTAGTAAATGTAATTTGTGATCTATCCCTATGGAATTTATGGCATGCATGTGCAAATAAAAACAAACGTAATAATTCCTATGGTTAATATGAGCATCAAATCAATATTTCAAATGTGTTTGTGTTTTGTTTTTTTGCACATGCATGCCATAAAAATGACACATGACATTTATGATATCATCAACTTGCGACAGGCATTTCCCCTATTGAGTGAAAGATTAGCCATTTCTATAAGAAATAAAATATTTAAGGTGTTTTTAATTTTACATTGTAGTTATAGAGGACAATTATAATGTATATTAAGGCATATTTGTCGTATTAGACAGGGATCCTTTTAAAGAAACCAATGATTCTTATGACCTCATGCACACCTGCTCCGAACTTTACGTGCGGCAAGTGGCTGCGGCAGCGCGTTTTTTTCCCGATGGAACCCAGTTCGATTTGTGCGTCTTTTCGCATGCGGTAAAAACTCATTGACTCCTTTTATGACTCCTTTTCGGATCCATAGTGCGGACTCAGTGGCGAAATTAGACCTTATTCCCCATTTAAGCGCAAACTACAATGATTAATCCACAGATTAGGAAAGTAGGGCCCTGGGACCCCTAATATATTGGAAATTACAAAATATATATAATATCCTAGTATGAATTTATGTAGATATGGGCACATTTTTTTATTTAGGCCGACCCAAAACGGGGTCATGCTCAAGCTCCCTCAGCCCTATGTTCCCTCAGCCCTATGTCCCTTAAAAACACATTTTATTTTCGCTACTAGGGGGGGCCCTTGGGTTTTTAAAACCCAAAAACCCTATCAAATTACGCTTGTGTGCGGACTCCACACAGTATTGCACACCAAATCCAATGAGTTTTAATTGGATTCTTGAACCGTCAATACTTAATGAACTTGACCCTTCACTCTGTACTTAGTCTGCTCTTTTTCCCCTCTACACCAAAGCTCTTTGCCGACAATAGCCGATTTACAAGCTCACAACGCCTCGCAGCGCGAGGCGTTGTGAGCCAAGTAAGTGCAAATTAACTCTAAAACAGCACCGCTCACTTCACACTAGGTGTGATTTTCTTTTAATCTTGTTAGCATTGACAAAACCTGCTGCATACCAATGACGTCACGTCAGTACCTACACTTAGTAAATCGGACCTCACAACGTCAACGTGTCACATTGCGACATGTAATCAATTTATAGATCGTCTATTTCTGGCAACACGTTTGCCCCCACAATAGAGATGCTGGGGTTCAAGTGGTTGACCACTTAAACCAGGGGTGGGCAACTGTATATTTCCACACTCACTCCAGAGGGCCACTATATTTCCACATTGCATATACCTACAGTCGGACAGAAACTAGACGATCGACAAGCTCAAAACATGCATTTCCTTTTGGGAAATGTAGACTGATATGTTTGATAATTGTTCGATAATATCACAGAATAAGATTTAACAAGATCAAATAGTCAAAACTGTATTTTAGATGATAAAAATAGTTTTAAAACAATATACAGTTTTGCTATCTATTTGTTCAGCTTGCGAGCTAGTTCAGCTAGATAGACACCAGATCAGAACGCTTGAATGTTTGTAAACTAACTGATTTCTTTGTAGAATGTCTATGGACGTTTTCACAATCTAAAACATAAAGTGTCGGAGAACATTAGCTATGTCTGGTTAGTCAACCTGTGGATATTGATAACAAAATAATATATTTCTAATAAGTGTCAAAAAACGATATCGTAAATGCCCACCTGGTCTTCCAGGAATATGGTTAACGAACTATAGACCATATTCACATGGTGGTGGCCATTTTAGTTAATGAGATCCCACCCCGTTTCTTCAATGCAAAATGGCAAAATAGCCATCATGTGAATATGGTCTACTGCTGCAATGCCATGCGAATCTACCCGGAAACACATATTTCTTTGGTCGTCGTGGTGATGTCATGAAAGTTGGTCACACATGCGTGTGCTCACCACATGGTTATGTAACCATGACGTGTCTATCAGCTAACCAAATGGCCACTTATTTAAGCTGGCAGGAGGCTCGTTATCTCGCCACAATTAGAAGACGAGCATTTGCATATGAATAGTATATCAGAGCCTGAACGCCAAGATCAAATATTTATCTTTCACACGGTGTGAATCAAACCTGCATTTATCTTATACTGTATATCGTTGTTGTCGGGCAGAAACCTCTTAATCTCCATATTTTAACTTCTAGTTTTGTTTTTTCCCCGTAAATTAACGCTCCTACTTGATCATACTAACTGCATCACACAAAAGTAGATATACAAGCTTGAAACACGTCTCGAAGTGCGGCGCGAAGCACGGCTCGAAGCGCGGCTCGAAGCTTTTCGACTTTTGCTAATATAATTTAGAAATTATCGATGCAACATCAACAGCGTTAGATTGCCCTTAAATGGCATCAGTGTATCCGGTTCATTTAAGAGAGAAATTATGTATGTGCACTAGGGATGTCCGATATTGACTTTTTTACCGATAACCAATATAGTACAACTTAATTAGATTGAGTGAATAGTTTTGAAACTACAGCTCATAGATCTGAAGTCAAGTTAAAAACCTTAAGCAGAGAAATCACCATTCAATGTTAATACATATCTTTCTTTCAGATTTAAGTCCTGTTAAAAAACCGATACAGATATTTTCCGATATACATTTTTATTCTAATATCGGCCGATAATATCAGCCGACCGATAATAACGGACATCCCTAAAGTGCACCTAGGTTCAAAACGTCCAGCGACCAGCGTTACTCTGTCAGTGGCCGACGTGCAAAGGAACAGTCTGCCTGCGCGAATGGGAGCTGTCTGGCAGGGGCATCACAAGGGAGGGAAAAGTGGGATTTACTGAGTTACTGGGGCCCAAGGTGCTCCCAGCGCGGCACCGAGTGCCACGCTGCGAGCTTGTAGATCTGCTATTTTTGAAAAGTCGTGAAAATGTGTGCAAATCTTTGAATATATGTATTTTTTAAGCAAACATTTGTAACTCAAATTCTGCTTCTGGGGTGGGTCCCTGGAACTAAATATTTTGAGATGGGGCTCCGTGGACAAATACATATCATTTTGGGGGGTCCTTCACATGAAAAATGTTGAGCACAACTGACATAGAAACATAGGTTTTTCAAAAAACCTTAGAAGGATTTGAAATATTCAAAGACTTGCACAAACTTTCACGATTTTACAAAAATAGCAGATCTACAAGCTCGCAGCGCGGCACTCTGTGCCCCGCTGTGAGCTTGTATATCTGCTATTTTTCAATAGTTAAAGTACCCAGGGCCCAGAATTTGGTGCGACGCTCCTGGCTGCCAGGAACACCATACATGGCCAGGGTTTGTGTAATGAGTGATGTCAGAACCCGGCTCCGCTCAGTCTATGTAAGGTGTTGTGATGTCGTCCGTCAGCGACATAGAACACGTCACAAGCTCAGAGACAGCGAGAGAAAGAGAAGAAGACTAAGGCCAGTAAACCGTAAAAACCACAAAGCCCATAATAACCACACTTCCTATCTTAAATCATATCTAGACGTCAAAGGAACAGACAGTGGTAAAAGATGGACGGATGGATGGACGCGATGGGCAGCAGCGGTAGGATGCAACAACAGCCGCTAGCTCACCCCCCAACGGAGGTGAAGGCGAACGCGGAAGGGACGGCGCAGCAGCACGATCACACGGGCAATGTCCACCCGCCTAAACAACTCGCCGTTTACCCCAACGTCAAGCACGAGCAACACCAATTCTTCTACAACATCGAAGGACTGCCCATGGGGCAGCCCATGACCGCCATGGCCGCCAGCGATCAGCAGCAGCAGCAGCTGCACTACCCCGGCCAGGGCTACGCCCCCGTGCAGTACACGTACATGCAGCCCGGCGACATGGCACTGCCGCAGGCCCCGGGGGACATGCCCGCCTACTCCGGCGGCTACCCCCCTGGCATGATGATGTGCGGCGCCCTGCACCCCCAGCAGCAGCAGCTGCTCAGCGACGACGCCTTGCGTAAGAGGAGGCAGCGCCTGGAGAAGAACAAGGAGTCCGTCCGGAACTACCGCAAGAAGAAGCGGGAGGAGGAGGGCCGCTTCAAGAGCTACGTCCGGGAACTGGAGTACCGGGTCAAGCAGCTCCGCCACCAGGTGGAGCGGCTGGAGGGGGACAAGATCCAGCAGCGGATGCTCGCCGAGTCGCTGGAGATCGAGAACAAGCAGTACAAGAGCCGCATCGACGAGCTGGAGAGGAGCCAGCTGTAGTGTTGAGAGGCAAGCGGCACGTTGTTGTTGAGAAGGTCCTGTGGAGAGGAGAGCGATGGCACGTTCTGTCGGAGACTGGCGGCTCATTAGTGTCCGTCCGCCCCGAGATTGGGGAGGTCGGCACATTGCAGACTATGCAAATGGGACCCAATCAAGTGTTGGATCGGGAGGTAAGTAAGTCTCTGCGACATACTAGCTGATACCATAGACATACTAGACATACTAACTGATACCCTAGACATACTACTGATACCCCCCTCTGGTCATTCATCTTTACGTTTGGTGGTGGGGACATGTTTTTATCTCTGCTTCTGGTCAGATTGAAGTAAATACATCCATTTCCATAACCTAGACTGTCTGATGTGTTTCATATCACAGATTCGACAATTCAATTGTAATAAAATGTATGTTAACCCCGTTAACCCCATTGGCGTCCCTGTTTTCTCAAAATCAGTCAGGATTATTTCCAAAAAGAAAATCATTTGCTCTCCTTTTGAGCTAGCTGAACCTTGAGTACAATAAAACGCAGGGCTCTTTAACAAATGCCTGAAACGACTCATCGGTTACTACTAATGCTGCATTGTATTTGACATTTCTCTGCAGGTCTATACGGTATATGCTCCGTGTTCCATGTGTTTCCCATATACAATAAATGATATAATATCAGGTCTCATTGACATTCTCCTTTCTTTCCTTTCTTTCCAGGCTCTTTCTGGCATTATGAAGATGGTTCTTGGCGAAGTTGGAGTTGCAGTCATTGCTGTCATTTTATCCGCAGTGGAGAGAAGGGCTGTCTTTGACCGAGGAGGCTGACTGGAGCTACTGTACCGCGGAGAACAATGCCAAACTAGCCGTAGCCCCCTTCCTCTTTGTCTTAGTCCTGGACTACTCGCTCAGGAAGGCTATCAGTGGACAAGAGCAGGATCTTGGCCTCACTCTTACACCAAGGAGGTCAAGACGACACCCTTCAGTAGTCCTGACAGACCTATGCGGATGACTCTCCAACCATGTGGAGCAAGCACAGGAGCTCTTGAGCAGAGTGGAGTCAGAGTGTGCCAAGGTTGGCCTTCGGCTGAATGCCAAGAAAACTGAGGTGATCACCTATAACATCCAAACGGAACACAGGAGGTACTGCTCTGAAGGAGGTCAAGGACTTCAAGTACCTGGGCTCATGGGTCAACTCAACAGAGCAAGATCTTAAAGTGAGGAAGGCACTTGCATGGAGGGCCCTGAATGGCATGGCCAGTGTGTGGAACTCCAACCTCCCCCAACAAATCAAACTCAGCTTCTTCTATGCGACGGTAGAGTCTGTTCTCATATATGGCAGTGAATGCTGGACCCTGAATCCAGCTCTGCAGAAGTCTCTAGACGGGTGCTACACCAGAATGTTACGTGTAGTGCTCAACATCAGCAAGAGTACACATGTTACCAACGGCGATGGAAGGCTCGTCTGAGGACGACCTAGAGAGAGCCATAAAGTGGAATCCTGTGAAGACGTTCAGGGACATAGATCATTCACTCAGACTCTCCAGAACAATCTGTGCAGAGATCACAACCCCCTGAAGCTCAGCTCAAATAAATCTTATTTATTTGTTATTTGTTTGTTGTTCAAAGGGAGCAAGACTGTAAATGAAGGAGAGAGGATGGCATGCAGCAGCAGGAAAGGACCTTTGCACTTCTACCAGGTGAGATCTTGTATATATTTATTTTTACTGTTTTGCATTGCAGGAGGCTAGCCGTATGATCTGGAGCAGCTGCTGCTGCTTCTGTTCTCCCTCCTTGGCCATGGGTGGCCGCTATCAAAACATACTCAAATGAAAAGGATCCACCAAGGTGGAGAGAAGCGGAACTCCAAACTATAATTGCAGCACTGAACTCATTATATCTTGGCGTGCCACTACTTTCCAACCTGGTGGATTCTCTTCATTTAAAGGACCATTTCACCTCTGGGACAACCAGATCTTATTTTATTGTTGTTTGGGACACGATCAACACAATCCCGAGTTATTTTTTGTGTTCAATCTGTGTTTTTAGATTTAAGTATTTCAGCATAATACAAAGCATCATATGATGCATCATATTATGCAATATCATGCTACAAAGAATCATATGATGCTTTGAAGCATGCTGAGATACTAAAATGTCTAAAAACACAGATTGAACACAAAAAATAACTCAGGATTGTGTTGATCGTGTCCCAAACAACAATAAAATAACATCTGGTTGTCCCAGAGGTGAAATGGTCCTTTAAGGCTAGCCGTAAAATGACAGATTCTGTATGTCCGGAACTAATCAGGCAAAGCGCTGGAACCGACCGGCGCCAAACTTTAGAGCTATGCCGTTTCTATGTGGATCCACATCTTTTTACTTTTTCTTTCTTCAGCAGACGGTTGGGCAAGAGATGCTCTTCCGGAGATGTTCGTTCGCCAGAGGACCTTCTTGTGGAGTTGTGGAGGACGAGGAACGCTTAAAACCACTTGAAGACACATCAGTTGCAGGTGAGGGACAAGACCAACCTGCAACTCCAAGAGATGGAAGAAGAGAGGACTCTGCAATCAGACACAGTAAACACAACACATCTAAACGTCGAAGATCAAAGGTAATTCAAGGGATGTCTGACTGAATGAATGCGCAGCCAGTTCAGGTAGATATACTAGCGTAGATGACATGCGCGCACACGTGCACCACTATGTAAGTGTGACGTGTTAACTAACTCTCATTGACTGCCAATGACGTGTTTTGACGTATGCGTGTTTTCAGTTTTGTACGCTAGATGGCGCTCGTCGCTAACCTTTGAGTCACCGCTTGACTCCCGGTGTTGGAGTGAAGCAGGACATCGCGTGATCGCTAAATAAAATCCAGCCTCGTTAACTCCCATTTCTAATGGACTTGGAAAAATGCCCTTTTCTATCATGTCTTGTTTTGTGTCGCTTTTTGGTCGAAAACAAACTCATTCAACTCCCAAGAATGGATTATGGCGACGGCACAATTTAATTTCTCTGATTCTCCTTTAAAGTGATTGGCGCGTGATTCGTTGTGAAGAATGATATTCGATGATTCTTCAAAGTTTAGTGAATCGCTGGCGAGGGCAGAGTCGACGATGTTTTAACTGTGGCAGTTAACGTGTTTTAAGCAGCTGACTTATTCGTCGTCTTATTTTGAAGCTTGCCTCGTTCCCCTGTTGCTCTTGTTCTGCACAGAGCGCGCCAAGCTGACGTTTGTCTTTGCATCCACTGCCACCCTGGGGCCAGCTGTAGGAAGGACTACGTTTACACTCCTTTACCAGGTGAGGTTTTTTATTTTTCCTTTTTTTTTATACTTTTTTTTCTTCAATGTGTGGCATTGTAAGAGGCTAGTCATAGCATGTTTCTGTGCAGGCGTGTTATGTTCAGAGATAATCCTGCAAACCGCTTGACTGATCAGCAACCAAACATTCTAGCAATAATACATACATGCATATATATATATATATACATGTAGGCTATATGCACTGCAGCCATTACCCCCCCGGCTCCACCGGGCGTGTCGCGTCAACGGGAACGCTGGGAACGCTCCCGTTTTAATTAATGAAGGGTGCTCCACTGCCGACATCAACGTCAGCGTCGGACGCCCAAATACGCCCCGGTTCATTGTTTGACGCCGTCCGACGCCGGCACGACGCCGTCATTTTGGTGGAGCCCTAGCCTTATGGAGAGAGGTTGGGTCTCTTCTCACTTCCTTCGTCAGGTGTTACCAATGATAGTAATGAAGGCTCAGTTCCATTCTGGACAAACAGAGTCAGGGTGCTGATATTGTTGCGTGTTGGCTGTTGGCTCACTGGAAACACTCTGCTACATCCAGTGGGTCTCAAAGTGTGATCCGGGGACCCTCATATGGTTCCTTGGGGATTCCAATCCAAACGGACCCTTAGAAGATGTGTAACTCTGAGAGTGTACAAATGGAACCGTAAAGATATGGTTAACTGAGTTCAGTCGTGCAATAATATTCTGGAGGGCCGCTATACTTTCCACCCTGGTGGATTCTCTTCATTTAAGGCAAGCCATATAATGACAGATTCTGTATGTCCGGAAATAATCATGCAAAGCGCTCGAACCGAACGGTGCCAAACTTTGGAGCCATGCCGTTTCTATGTGGATCCACATCTTTTTACTTTTTCTTTCTTCAGCAGGCTGTTGGGCAAGAGACGCTCTTCCGGAGATGTTCGTTCACCAGAGGACCTTCTAGTGGAGTTGTGGAGGACCAGGAAAGCTTAAAACCACTTGAAGACACATCAGTTGCAGGTGAGGGACGAGACCAACCTGCAACTCCAAGAGACGGAAGAAGAGAAGACTCTGCAATCAGACACAGTAAACACAACACATCTAAACGTCGAAGATCAAAGGTAATTCAATGGATATCTGACTGAATGAATGCGCAGCTTGCCAGCCAGTTCAGGTAGATATACTAGCGTAGATGACACGCGCGCACACGTGCACCACTATGTAAGTGTGACGTGTTAACTAACTCGCTGACTGTCAGTGACGTGTTTTGACGTATGTGTGTTTTCAGTTTTTTTTTTACCCTAGATGGCGCGCTTTGCTAACCTATGAGTCACCATTTGACTCCAAGTGTTGGAGTGAAGCAGGAAATCACGGGATTGCAAAATAAAATCCAGTCTTCTAATGGATTTGGAAAAATGGCCTTTTCTATCATGTCTTGTTTTGTGTTGCTTTTTGGTCGAAAACAAGTTCATTCAACTCCCAATAACTATGGAACAGATTATCAGATTATATTTCTCTGATTTTTCAAAGGTTGGTGAAAACTCTTGGAATCGCTGGCGGGGCCAGAGTCGACGATGTTCAGTTAAAGTGTTTTAAGCAGCTGACTTGACTGATTTGTCGTCTTATATTGAAGCGTGCCTCGTTCCCCTGTTGCTCTTGTTCTGTGTCACAGAGCACGCCAAGCTGACGTTTGTCTTTGCATCCACTGCCACCCCGGGGCCAGCTGTAGGAAGGACTACGTTTGCACTCCTTACCAGGTGATTCTTTTTTTATTATTATTATTATTTTTTTAATGTTCCAGCATTGTAAGAGGCTAGTCATAGCATATGAAAGGGTATTTTCTTCTGTGCATGTGTGTTTTGTTTGGAGATAATCACGAAAACCGCTTGACTGACCAGCAAACAAATATACGCATGTAGGCTAATAGGCTATTTGCACAGCAGCCATTATGGAGAGAAGTTGGATCTCTTCTCACTTCCTACAGGTGTTACCAATGATACTAATGACTCCATTCTGATCAAACAGAGTCAGGGTGCTGATATTTTGCATGTTGGCTCACAGGAAACACTCTGCTGCATCCAGTGGGTCTCGAAGTGCGGTCTTAAAAGCTGTGTAACTCTGAGAGTGTACAAATGGAACCAAACCGACTCTTACGGCTCAGAGTCATGGGGGCCCTTGAAGTAAACGGTTTCAGAACCACTGTGCTACATGAGATGGAACCAAGCCTTCATTACTATCATTGGTAACACCTTTGTAGAAAGTGAGAAGAGACCCAACTTCTCTCCATTATGGGGGCTGTTTATATAGCCTATATTGCCAGTAAAGTGCCACCACTATCTTTCTTTTTTTCCCCACACGTTATATACTTTTTTGAGCGGTGCAAACCGCTCCTATGTTTTGCTTTGTGTTAGCACAAAAAAAAAAAATAGCACTGACCAATCAAAAGCCGTTCTCTCCATGCTGTCACGTGTTAGCCAAAAACACAGACCAATAAAAAGCTTAGTTTTAGCCCCAAAAAAAGAGCACAGACCAATCAAAAGCCATTCTGTCCATGACGTCACGTCACGTGTCAGCCAAAAACACAGACCAATCACTTTGCAAAGGTGAGATTTGCAAAGGTGAGATTTCTTTTTTTTACTTTAATTTCATAATGGGAATCAGTTGGTCTCTGGGTCTGAGTCATGCGTCATTGATACGTCATAGATTACTGACGTCACAGACCACTGATTGTCACAGAACAGATTGTCACAGACAAGGTCACATGAAGTCCAAGATCTACCATTTCAATAAGCCGTTTCAATGTGGAACCCAAATGATGTTCTTTTTTCTCTACATCAGAATGTTGAGCACGACAGAGATGTTTGTTGTTTGTTCAACAGATCGAGAACCTTCTTAGGGTGTTGTGGAGATTGAGATAAGTTCCTCTCTGCACAATAGAAGTTTAAAATGATAGTTCAACCCCTAAATTACCTTTTTTCTATTGATTCCTCACCACATGGAGACAGGAATTCATGGATATTCTTTTAGTTTTTGTCGCATTACTAAGCCAGCGATTTGTGTCTCCATAGGGAACAAAGCAGACTCTTTGTGTCTCCATAGGGAACAAAGCAGGCTCTTTGTGTCTCCATAGGGAACCACTGCTGGTCATCAAATGATTGCCTTAGGAATGCGACAAAAATGAAAAGGTCTCCATGAATTCAAGTCTCCGTGGGGTGAGGAATCGATGGGGGAAAAAAGTAAACTTTTAGGGTGAACTATCCCTTTAAAACAGGAGGAAATACTGTGAAACCCGCAGCCAGATCAGCTGGCAGGAGAGGGATAAGATCATGAGCAGGCACGTGCACACATAGACATCAAAGGGGGCTTGAGCCCCTGAAAAGTGCCCTCTCCAGACCATGAATGTGTTTTTTACTATGGTGAAAGATGCAAATCCCCCCTCTTTCCATGCTATCATACCCGAAGGCAGCGTTCAAGAGAAATTGTCTTGTCCAAACACTCCTGAACTTGAATGCAGCATCTTATGTTGAAAGAATTGCCATCTCTGTGTAGGAATCCATGCCGTTATACCACATCTCCAGACTTGACTTGATTTTGCTCTTTCTTTTTTCTTTTTTTGTTGCGTTGTGTTGAGTTCAGTGTGTTATCAAGCACCGAAAATAGCAGACCTCCAAGCTCACAACGCGTCGCAGCGCGATGCGTTGTGAGCTTGGAGGTCTGCTATTTTCCATATTTTCAACAAAAGGCCCTTGTAGAGATGTCAGCCCTTGCCTCTCCGACATTCTCTGCACATCCCTGATTCATTAGGTCTTCAAGAGACTGCCTTCGGACACAGAATAAAGATCTATGGATCAAATGTAATACGTCGTTGCCTGGCACAATCATATTATCTCTGTAGTCTAACTTTGTTTTTTCTCTTTTTCTTTTTTCTCTTTTTTTTTCATTTTTTTTGCAAGCTACAAGCTCAAGCTTGTCGACCTGCTACTTTTGATGCTTTTGAATTTGAATCCTGAAACGTAACCGTTCTGGACATAACGAGGTTTCCACCCGACAGAGACGATATACCTAGAGCAGGGGTGCCCACACTTTTGTGACTTGAGGGCTACTTTTAAAATGACCAGCTCAACGTGATCTATCTTCCCAAAAACTATTTATCTTAAGGGGGTTTGGAATAGTGGCACTGACATAAGACAAACACACTTAAATAGTAGGGAAAAATAGGGAAATAGTCAAGGAAAAGGTTCTTTGTAATGCTACAGACTCTTGAAAACAAATCATTGCATTTGGAATTTGCCTACTTTAAAGGAGCTATAGTCAACTTTTTCTTGAAAAACGGATGCTAAAATAAAAATAATGTTTCGAAAATATTTTATAAAAAAATAAGCTTCATATAGGTCTATGTGTTTCTATTCAAAAATGACCACAAAAAGCGTAAATAAATGATAAAATAATCATTTTGCCCATTGTCAGACCGACACTTTGTTTACATTCTAGTCTATAGACTAGGATGTAAACAAAGTGTCGGCCCTACAATGAAAAAGTTGACTATAGCTCCTTTAAAAGCCATGAGGGAACTGAGAGGCCCTTCTTGAACTTAATTCAAGTGAGAGATACACAAAAAGGGGTTTGTGATTTTTGTTTACATTTAAACTTTTTTAGGGGCATGTCATGCAGTCTACCTGCACAGCCTTTGTGATCTACTGGTAGATCACGATCTACCTTTTGGGCACCCCTGATCTAGAGTTATGTGACTGAAATAATGCAGATAGTTTGCACGCTGGTTCAGGTAGATTACTATACTATACTAGAGTAGGTGACACACACACACACACATGCACCACTATGTGACTGTGACGTGTCAAGCAGCTGTCTTATTTCTATTCTTAAAATAGTAGTTCACCCCCAAAATTACCTTTTTTTTTCCCCTAATGATCACTCACGCCATGGAGACTTGCTTTCAATAATATTGAGTAATCATAGAAAACTACTTTTTATTGATGTGGTATTTGGCAAATCGAGCCTAAATAACGTTTTTGAAGCGGTGAAAGCCGCTTCCAAGGAGTGGCTTTGCCTGTCCCGTACATGTTTTTTTTTTTGAGGATTCCCATAGATTCTCAAGGAGTGGCTTTGTCTGTCCCGTACATGTCCCATACATGTCCCGTGCATGGCCAAGAGGATTGGTCAAGCTTCACATGACAATTTGGCCCTCCAGACAAAATCATTCAGAATTCATAAAATTATAGAACTAAAGCACATAGAAAGTATAGATCCAGAACACAAAATGTATAGATCTAGAACACAGATTTCATAGCTCTAGAACACATAGAATAAAAGTTCACCGCTTCACTTCGAACCGAGGTTTGATTTTTTTGAAGCGGTGAAAGCCGCTTCCAAGGTGTTGTCTGTCCTGTACATTTCCCCCCATCTGATTGGTCAATTTTGTCTGTCCCGTACATGTCCCTTCCATGCTTGACCAATTGAGGATTGGTCAAGCTTCACATGCCAATTTGGCCCTCCAGACAAAATCATTCACTCATTCAGAATTCATAAAAATATAGAACTAAAGCACATAGAAAGTATAGATCTAGAGCACAGAATGTATAGATCTAGAACAAAGATTTCATAGCTCTAGAACACAGAATAAAAATTCACCGCTTCACTTCGAACCAAGGTTTGGTTTTTCCCCTTTGAGTGAGTGAGCAAGTCCAGAAATTGGGGAGGGAGAGAACATGGCAAATGTCTAATTCTAACTCGGTGCCAGCTGTAGGAAGGACTCTTTATGTGTAGTATGCACTCCTAGGTGAGATTTAATTAATCTATTTTTTACTGTGTGACATTGCAAGAGGATAGCTGTCTAGGACAGGGTCTGTTTGTCTGCAGGCCCCTTCTCCACCAACATAACGTTGGTTTAGAGCTGGGTTCCGTTCTAGATTCTTGGAACCGTGGTGCTTTCACGGAACCGGCCGCGAACCGGCTTGTGTTTCCACCGGTTTCAAGCTGAACCATTGTAATCGGGGGCTGAAAGGTTAGAGAGCCCACCTGGTTCGATTCCAGGCCTAGTCAGCAGCAATGTGTTGAATATGAATATGAGGATGGAGATACAGTATAATATCTATTTCACAGGGGAAGTTCCATTGTCAATGGCAGTTATAGTTTCCCTTTTCTTTTTTTATATGATTTTTTTTTTTTGCTTGCTTTTGCCAATGTTTATATCGCATCGGCATCTTCCAACCTGCAGAATAGCCACATGCCCACCTTGGTTCCCTGTTCGGGGCAAGGAAAAAACTGGTATTTTATGTTTTGGTTCCAGTTCCAAACCAACTTTTAGGGTTCTGAACCAATTTATTTTCTGTGGAAACTAAACTCTGAACTAAACTCTGAGTTCCAGTGTGTCTGTTTGTGTCTGTGTGTCTGTATATCTAAAAAGTAGGAATTAAAAATTCCAAAAAGGTAGTAACAAAGGAGATCTTTGTTGGTGTGTGCCAATAAAAAAGTGGAAATGTGAGTACTTTGTCCTCCACTGATTTAAAGTTTTGGATGTGCTACCTTTTTGGGATTTTTAATTCCTACTTTTTATGTATACTGGACTTTAGGTCTAGCACACGGCACGCCACTGAGAAACCCCAGTGCTGATACGCAACCTCTTTTATTTAGTTATATCTGTATATCTGTTGGACCGATCAGCGCCAGACTTTATACGCACACTCCCAGTACACCATAGAAGTACCTCCACTACTTTGCACAACAGGATCCTATGTATTACACACTGGCTAACACTGGCCAACCTACTGTAGGCCTACATTGTTTAGTGTTTTCTTCAAGTTTACCATAAGCTTTACCCTTTACATATTGTCTCTGTTGGGTGGAAACCTCATATGTCCAAAACATGTCCCGTTCAGGATTCAAATTCAAAAACAGCAAGTAGCAGGTCGACAACGAAAAGTGTCGTTTCGCGCCGCATTTCGAGGCGCGTTTTGAGTTTGTGGATCTGCTACTTTTCTGTTTTAGCGTGACGCTGTATACTAAAGTAGGGCCGTCAATTTACAAGGTTTCTGACAGAATGTACATTCCATGCTGGACTGAAGAATACATGATGTATGATGTGATGTCACTGCAGTCACCTGACCCCAGAGACCCTCCACCCACACACAAACAAACACACATGCACGCACACACACACGCATGCACGCACGCACACACGCATGCACGCACACACACACACACACGCACGCACGCACGCACGCACGCACGCACGCACGCACGCACGCGCACACACACACACACACACACACGCACACACACACACACGCACACACACGCACACATGCACGCACACACGCACACTTCTTGGGGGGAGGCTCTGTGGGATATCCCTTTATCCAGTCCTTTCACACTCTCTCAAGAGTTAAAGATCTTTTAAGGGTCCATTTGGTTACCAACTCTCCATCATTTAGCTGGGGACCACCTGGTGGTACCCCCTCAAGGACCACTGGCTGAAAAGCGCTGGTCTAATTTCACACTCTTTTAACACTCTTTTTGGGTGTTGAGTTTGGGAAGCTACAGTACAGCCATACTGGGGGTTTTCAGTCCAAATGCCACTGATCTCGGTACAGCTGCTCTCGTCATAATATGTTTCATATACACACACATTAACACAGTGTAACACAGCGGACAATACAAACATGTGCTGTTCCCATGCAGGTCAGCAGCTGAACCCCTGGCCCTGGGGTCGCACGCTCGTGCACGTGCACACGAGCATGTGCGCACGTACGCACGCGATGCACACCTCTACTTCGTCCCTAAACCAACCACACGTCCCTGTCTTCTAATCTGTACTCATTTACATGACAATTATACAACCTACACACGCTGTCTGTCTGCTTCTGTCTGTCTGTCTGTCTCTCTCTCATCCCTCCTCTCTCTCCATCCTTTATCCTAATCTTCATCCTTATCCTTTATCTCCCTCCAACTCTCTCACTTTCTGTCTTTCTCTCATCCCCCTCTTTTGGTCTGTCTCTCTCCGCTCTCTACGTCCCGTCCCGTCCCGTCCCGTCTCTCTCTCTCTCTGTGTTTCTCTCTCTTTTTATTCTTTCCTCTCAATATCTCTATTTTTTCTCCATTCTTTCTTCTCAATCTCTCTTTTTCCCTATCCACGTTTCTTTCTGTCTGTCTGTCTGTCTTTCTCTCTCTCTCTCTCTCTCTCTCTCTCTCTCTCTGACCCCCTTCTTTGTCTGTTTACTTCTTCTTTTCGTTCTTTTTGTCCAGATCTGCCCACACAGAGAGAGAGAGAGAGAGAGAGAGAGACCCGTAGGAGGGTCCTGGGAGGAGAGAATGATAGAGAGACATAGAGAGAGAGTACCTCTGGATGTGGTGGGGGTCACGTTAGGGAGCCAGCTCTCTCACACACACCATCTCAACTCTTTCTCTCTCTCTCCGTCTCTTTGAGTCTCCATCACTCCGTCCATCCGTCCGCTACGGTCCCGTCCTGTCCAGTCCACGGTGTGAAGGAGAAGAACTGTTAATACTGTGGAGGATTCTACACACTCGACACGGGAACAAGCTGCATTTCAGGTGAAAAGTCTGTTCAAACACTCAATCCTTTGTTGGAAAACTAGATTCCCACGAACGAACTAGCCAACGAACAAGCGGTGTGTGTGTGTGTGTGTGTGTGTGTGTGTGTGTGTGTGTAGAAGAAGTTTTATTTGTCATTTGTATAGGTCCGGTCTTCTCAATATCGGCACCAGCTTGATTTGTATTTGTCCAGTCTGAAGACGTATCGATACTAAAGATATCTCATTCCCTCTGTATTGCTGTGAGAGAGATTGAATTGCTCTCAGTTAGAATAATTGGATGAAAGAAAAGAAACAGTGAAATAGTTCCAGAGTCATTGAATGTGAAGCCTTAATGCACAAAACATGACTTAAAACACGTGAACCCCAGCCCAGCTGGGCGGAAGCTGATCGATATGTAATTTAGATCTGGGTCTGTCACGATTATGACATTTTACTTCATCATTAATTGTCATGCAAATAATTGAGATTATCGATTTAATTGTGTGGCTTTTTAGGCCTTTTAAACAAAAAGTTTGCACGGGGCAGATCTGACAAAATAAATGTATACGCTAATAAATCATTGACAATGACGAAACCAATAATTAAAAATAATTATAATGTATTATGGCAGAAATACACCATATTTAATATTCTATACTCAAAATGGTGTAAATAGTCGATCTAAAAGCTCCAAAATCCCACATCTGCTATTTTAAAAAGTACGAACCTTTCTCAACATGGAAAAAAGTATTTTTATGCGATTAGGCAATTATGTAATAATTATGACAGGCATATATACAGTAGATCATAGTCATAGTCTTTTAATTAATTTAATTTAGTTTTAGTCTTAATTTAGTCACCTGATATTAGATTTAGTATAAGTTTTAGTTATACGATTTTAGTTGACTAAAATGTATTTTGACGGGTCTGGATAGCGTTGTAACGCCTGATTCATACATAACGTAGTTGCCAACAATAGCCGATCCACAAGCTCACAAGGCGCTGTGAGCTTGTAGATCGGCTATTTTCTGAGGGCGACACCTGCTCACAATCTCTTCTCCACTACAGCCTAGTTTTTATTTGTTGACGGAATCGTCAAAATATTTGGTCATAGTTTAGTTTCCATCATTGAATAAAGGCAGTCGAACCACGGTTCTAGTCAACGAAATTAACACCGTCTCTGAGCAGTTTATGCTGACTTGAAATGTGAAACAAGTCGCCAAATGTGACACTAAATCAGATTTGTTTTAAGTAATACAGAAAGGAACTTTAGAAAAACGTCATTATTGGACATCAGCACAGCTCCCACTTGTGTCTCAACATAATATACTCAACATAATATACAGTAACTGTATATATGCGAACATTACGATTAATCGATCCAAATTGATCGATTTGGAGGGGGGCGGGGGCTTCTTCGTCATTATAGACACCAAAAAATGACAAAATAGGGATACGAGCCGATCTACATCAATGGAAAAAGTAACTGATAGAATTACCACTAAGAGAACAATCAATGGCTTAAAGCCCTCATAAACATTGACCCAGAATGGATCATTTGGATCAATTTTTACATTTTTACACATTAAAATGTTTACTCTGTAGTTGAGTTGTAGGAAAAGCGGTATACATAGACACTGTTTACTCTTTACTTTTACCCTTAAATCACAAACGTAAATTATCTGGTCTATTCAGATTACAATTAAACGTTATCGTCACATACATTTACAGTCATTAGAGAGTGGGTGGAAATGATTACAAAGGGAACCAAATGGACCAGTAAGGGTCCATTTGGTTCTAAGAGTTCTCAGAGTTACAGACCTTTTGTGGTCGCTCATTATGTGTTGCTGGTAATATCGTCCACTCATGTTTTATGTCTGTGGCAAAAAATACATTTTTGACCAAAATGTATAATTAATGTCCCCCACAAGCCAGCATGGTGATGACCCCTGCTCTCTTGCACATGAGCACACAAATCAAATTGCAATAAAACAAGGAAGGAATTCTACAGAACATATCGTTAAGGTGGTTGCACACTGCTGCGTTTTTCGTTGCGAAATGCGTTTTTCAGGGCAAGGAGAGAGAGGGAGATAGAGAGAGCAAGGGACCGAGTGGTGCGCGAAACGGGCGGCAGTGTACAAACGTGACTGACATAACGTGAGGTTGATTTTTTTATTTGCGTTCTCCGAAATTCACTCCGATATTCGGCCCGAAAAACGCAGCAGTGTGCAACCAGCTTTACCGTCAGGCCAGAAACCTCTTATCTACATATTCTAACTGTGCAGATCCACATGGTCCGAGCTTGTAAATCTCTAGATATGTGTAGATATGTACAACGTTTGAATTTGAATGCTGAGAAGTAACAGTGGTGGATATAATGGGGGTTTCCAGCCCACAGAGACGAGATATGATCCGCACAGTCCTCAGAACTAGTGTATGAATGGACCCAGACACTGAGGACTGGACTGTGTAGAAACATTACACACTGAAGAGTTGAATTATTAACGCAAGCTGTGTTGATTTTGACAGCAAGGTTTGATTTAGTTTGTCGTAGCCTTTGAACACAATTTAATTTAGTTTTATTCATGTTTTAGTCATCTTTTAGTCTAGTTTTAGTCGACTAAATGTCATAGCATTTCAGTCGACTAAACCTATACAGTCGACAAAAATGTATTTTGGGTGGCCTTGATGGCATCGTAAAGACTCATCATAAATGACTGATTTTACACTTGGTTGCATGCAGAAAATAGCAGATCTACAAGCCCACGTGAGCTTGTAGATCTGCTATTTTCAGAGCACAACACCGGAGTGCAAGCAAACATAAAATGACTTGTCTTTTAGTTCTACTGGATCTCTTCCTAAATGGATCCCTCCCTAACATTTTAGTCTAGTTTTTATTTGATGCAGAAATTGTCAATATATTTATTCTTAGCTTTAGTCACAGTTTTCATTTCGTTTTTATGTAGTTTTCGCCAGTGAAAAAAGGTAGTCGACGAACATTTTCCGTCATAGTTTTAGTCGACGAAATGAACGCTGAACACAAGGCATCAAGCAAGAATTCTGGAAGCCATGTTGTGTTAAAACTATAGAAACTAAAGAACATAAGCAGCCAATTCCTCTAGGGGGAAACTACATATGGATTAACCACAGTAATTTACTCTGTAGGCATGAGTGAGTCAATACTTTACTTTAGTGGACGATGTTTTAAAACCACATTTTGTTTAAAAAGCTCAGATCTTCCATGATGACAGCAAAATGTAAGTTAGGGAGCAAGATCTGTTATTAACCCTAACCCTAACCCTACTCTTTAGATATAATTGATGTTGATTCTTACCTTTTCAAGGTGTACGTTTATCATAAAAAACTTTAATAATTAAATTATTAATAATAATTTGAATCGATCGGTCTGATTAATACTGATTAAACACATTTATAGTGATGAAGCAAAATAAATAAATTAGGTTATCTCTGCTAATTGGATCAAATTGACATTACAAACTGGGAATGTATTTTCAGTTTACTGAACAAATGTTGAACGTCCAACACCAGTGATTATCTCAATGGAGAGCATTAACCTTTTAACAAAAACCTTTTTTTAAACGAAAAGCTATCACTTAAACCATGTTTAAAAACCATTTCTATAAAGTAATTTACCTATCATTGTGATACCATTCAGCGCTGAGTGATTACAATAGCTGGTGAGTCAGTTGTGTACGTGTGTGTGCGTGTGCGCGCGTGCGTGCGTCCAGTGAGTGTGTTTGTAGGTCTATTATCC
>NC_137833.1:10686657-10764157 GCF_963921795.1 Nannobrachium achirus | reverse complement strand
CATCTGTCCCAGATCCCACCCCTCAATTTGGAATTGATGGATGCATGGGATTTAGGGGAGGACGCTGCCTATATATGGACTGATTATTTATTGCGGGGGCACTTGCGTGTGGGTTAAAACAGCGGCTCTCAAATTTCACTGGACATTTTAAACCATCCTGGCAGCATGGAACTTAACGCAGGTTCTGTAGCATATATTACTAAATAGATTGTCATTTTCTTTCTCTAGGACACAGTTTACTGGAGGAGGTGGTCCGTCTCCAGCTGTTACGGACGGTCCTCTGTGGATTCCAGAGGCGCAGGGAGCCGGTGGAGCCCGTGCACGGACACCAGGGCGTCATCACCACCCCAGCAGCGGCCCCGGTCCGATATTCATCAGAGAGTCGCAGGCGGCAGGCGGCGATGGCGCACGGCGGCCAGCCCGACATCAGCCACCACATGTACGCTCCCCCATCCTACTCGTGTGCGGGCGACGTGTACCACCAACACCAACAGGACCAGTCGGCGGCGGGGTACCTGGCCAGCTCCGCGTGCGCCGTGGCCTACCACCACACGCCGCCCGCCTACGGTTCGGGTTCGGCGGCGCCCAAGCCGAGCGCGGTCGACGGGGCCGCGCTCCTGTCCATCGTCCCCGACTACGGAGGCTTCTACCAGCAGAGCTGCCAGCGCGGGGACCTGCCGCCGCTGCATGGCGGGGGCTTCCCGGAGAGGAAGTCGTCGTACCCGCTCCTCACTCCTCTGAACACCATCAGGAACTTCACCCTGGGGGCGGTGCCGGCGCCCGCGGCCCCCATCGAGGGCCCCATGGCCGCCGCCTTCCACGGCCACCACCACAGCCTGCCGCTCAGGCCCATCCTGAGGCCCCGGAAGTACCCGAGCCGGCCCAGCAAGACGCCGGTGCACGAGAGGCCGTACCCGTGCCCCGCCGAGAGCTGCGACCGGCGCTTCTCGCGCTCGGACGAGCTCAGCCGCCACCTGCGCATCCACACGGGACACAAGCCGTTCCAGTGCCGCATCTGCATGCGCACGTTCAGCCGCAGTGACCACCTGACCACGCACATCCGCACGCACACCGGCGAGAAGCCCTTCTCCTGCGACCAGTGCGGACGGAAGTTCGCGCGGAGCGACGAGCGGCGGCGGCACGCCAAGATCCACCTGCGGCAGAAAGAAAAGAAGACGTCCTAATGATTTTAACAATGCGTCAGTGTTCCTTCCGGGCGGCCCGTTTGCGTAGCTAGGGTGCAGAAGATGAGTACAACATCGCAGAGTGTAGGAGTGTCGAGTCGTCCGGCGACACTCGAGAAGTGCCAAGACTTTCCGAACCTCCAGGCTGTCCAGTGCGTCGGTGTGCTCTGTGCCCGGACAGTTTGTCATCGTGCCATTTGTTCTCAGGGATAACAAATTATAATAAAATGAATATAAACAACAACAGTGATATACAAACCACCAAGTAAGATTGACAGAGTTTTCTTTTTTTAGTGATGCACAGCTGATGCGCTGGCTCATTTCCTGCTGGGAACAGTACAGCTAAAAACCTCTGGGTGGAGCTAAAGAGCTGCTTCAAAACCTCTGCCTGGACTTGTCTATTGTGGATTGCTTCTGTCATTGTACTGATGCAATGATCGAAGAATCGTACTCCAGTGTTCATTTCAACCTGACATCCCCATTTTGGGAAATGTTCTTATAGGCAAAACTGTCAAAACGTTTTTTTTTTTTTTCTTTTTTACATTTTCCAAAATACATTTACAAAAAAATATATATTTTAAGTAGTCACACAATAATGCTAAAAGGATAACAAAAAAGGCCTGGGGGCTTGTTTCCATTGAGGTCCTGGGTATCAGGCACGTGCACACATAGACATCAAAGGGGGCTCGAGCCCCTGCCCTTTTATCCATCTCTAAAAAAGTGCCCTCTCCAGACCATGAATGCAGTCTTTACTATGGTGAAAGAAATGCAAATGCCCTCTTTCCATGCCATATACCTGAAGGCAGTATTCGAGAGAATTGCCTTGTCCAAACTCTCCTGAACTTGAATGCAGCGTCTTATGTTGAAATCAAGAAGGAAGTAGGAAACAAGCATTGAAAATAGCCAACGCGTTGTGAGCTTGGGAGGTCTGCTATTTTCAATGTTTTCACCAAAAGGCCCTTTTAGAATTTTCAGCCCCTGCCTCTCTAACATTCTCTGCACGTCCCCTGGTGGGTATTCAAATCCTCAAGCCACATAAGGATATACACTATAAACGAGATCATCAATAATACTGGGAGTAGTAAAAGGTTTTACAGGAATAACATTGGAGAGGCATTTCTTTTGGCAACCTTGAAGACATGTGTTTAGCAAAGTGGCCGATCTACAAGCCCACAGCACGTGGCAATGTGACCTGCTGTGAGCTTTTTATTCTTCTTCTTTTTTTTACAAGGGATCATAATTATTTTAGATTGTAATTAGAGAAAAGAAGAGTGTTAAAATGTTTTCATTTACTGCTTTCTATGGTAGCCATTTTAACGATTTTGATGCGTACAAGTGTTAATACAGTATCTGGCTTAAAGTCCTGTTCGCAATTTGGTGTTAGGGGAGTTTCTCACCTGAACTGAGTCAGTGGGTCCCTAGACATGAAAAATCACAGAGGTGCTCGTCCGCCATAGTGCCAGGAATGGCGCAATGGCCAAATCAAATATGGCTGCCATCGGCTATGATGAAAATCCAACTTTTCTGTTTCTGGGTGTATATGCACATGTAATACCTCTATTTGGACTAATTGTGGTGTGGGGAATTCATTTCTGATATTGTTTTGACCATTTTGGGCGATTTGGACCTCAAAAGGTCATGGTCAAGGTCATTTTGCTATTCCGAAGACCGTGGGCCATAACTTGGCCATTGTTAGGAGTAAAAACAGGTGCAGTAGGTCTAAATCAACTAATGCTGACATGTATAATTCATTTCTGACATTGTTTTGACCATTAAGGATCATCTTGTCTTTGAAATATCAATGTCAATGCCATTTTCTAAAAACGATTTTGTTCATTACTTGCACTTTTATAGTATTTTTTGTAAGTTTGTTACTATTTTATAGTAAGTTTGTTTTGTTTATAACAAAAGACATACTAGTGGGAAATACAACAAGTAAACATCCGCATTTAACTTCAAAGGGGTGTTTTAAATGGGTGTTTAAATGAGCAAATAAGACTATTTACGAATAAAAGTGACAAATAAAATCACACAACAAAAGCACACATAAAATTAAATAACAATTTCCAAAGTGCACCATATTGGGATTGTGTGCATCCAAGTTAGTATGATGTGTTTTTACAGGATGTATTCAGCAAGGCAGCCATATCCTCGAGAGTCGAATCCTTGCATCCGTCCATGTTCCATTGGTTCTAGTCTTTCCTCAGGTTCCTTGGCTGTTGCAAGCAGGTGGCAAGACATGCACTAGAAAGGTGCCTTGTTGGTCTCAGGCAGCAGTTGTACTTCTCTGCTACCAATGCTGTCTTGTTCTGTCAAGGTCTTTGCCTCTCCAAAGTTTGTTAGATATTGTATTCGGTCAGAAGCCATAGCTGCATGCTTAGTCCCCACCTGGCCCATGCAGTCATCTCCAGTTTCCAAGGCATATGTCCCCTGATCACTGTCTTGGCTAGTGGTGCTCCAAGATGAGAGACTGCTTGATGCTGTAGAAGCATGTGCCGCTGCACACCTAGTGCCATACTGCTACCAGATCTACTTAATCCCCAGTGCTTGGAAGTACAGTATCACTACGACAACTCTCTGGGGTCCACTCATAATCCTGGCGACCCATTACTCCCTCCATTAGGTTAGGGTTATGGGTAGGTTTAGTTATAATAGGGCCAGTTGACTCCACATGTACCAGCAGCTTGGTGACAGCCTCCTCAATCTAGTTCAATCTTTGGGATCTCTTCACCTCCAGCCCCTTTTGCAGGGAGCCACTCATCATCATCAGAGATAACAGAGTCGATAGACGCACCCATCCCTCATCAACTTTACAAATTCTGGGTGTCTGAGGTGAACAAACAGCTCTCCAGTTGTGTGTTCGGAATATGGTGGCCATTCAAGCTTGTGGCGATATAGGTAGAACGGCTGCCTTGGAATCTGAAGGTTCCAGGGTCGATTTATGTCTCCTCCTGCTTATTTGTCGAAGTGTGCTTAAGCAGGACACTGAACCCCTAACTGCTCCCGATGAGCACCTTGCATGGTTTCTTGGTGTGAATGTATGTGTGAATGTGTGTGTTAATGGGTGAATGTGAAATACATTGTACAGCGCTTTGGAGAAGAGCGCTATATACTGTAAATGCAGTCCATTTACCATTATCAGCTCTGTTGTCTCTGTTGATGATGTCGCTAGTGGAGAAGAGATCCCAGACATCTTGAATAGGATTGAGGAGGCTGTCACCTGGTGCATGTACAGCCTCCATTATAACTAAGCCTATCCCTAACCTTCACTAACCTAATGGTCAGAATAATGGGATGTCGGAACTATGAGCGGACCCCAGAGAGTTGTTGTCTCCTTCACATTACTGCTATACTACACCCCATATTTCCAAGCACTGGGGATGAAGGAGATCTGGCAGCAGTATGGCACTGGTGAGACTCACTTGCACTGCATCAAGCAGTCTCATCTTGGAGCACCACTAGCCAAGACAGTGATCAAGGCACATATGCCTTGGAGACAGGAGATGACTGCATGGGCCAGGTGAGGATTAAACATGTAGTTATGGCTTCTGACCGAGTACAATGTCTAACAAACTTTGGAGAGGCAAAGACCTTGACAGAACAAGACACAGTATTGGTAGCAGAGAAGTACAACTGCTGAGACCAACAAGGCACCTTTCTAGCGCATTTCTTGCCACCTGCTTGAACAGCCAAGGAACCTGAGGAAAGACTAGAACCAATGGAACATGGAACAGGGCATGACATAAAGGCTTGTCCTGTTGTCCGGGACAAGTGCCCATACTATGGAGTGGAGGTAGCAAGGGGGGTCATTAGCCGTCCTTTTGTTATTATTTCAATGTATGAAATTTTTATCCGGACAAGTGACTTTTGTCTCCGGACAAGTGAATGGGAAATATACTTGTCCAAAGGACAACTGCCTCAAAAAGTCAATGTCAAGCTCTGATGGATGGAAGGAGCACTTTGACTTTAGTACACTCCTGCCATGTCTGAAGCAAGATACTCGACACTGATGGAGTTCTGTGCATCATATTTTGCCATGGAACAATGCCAAATCAATCCTGTAAAAACACCTCATACTAACTTGCATGCACACAATCCCAATATGGTGCACTTTGAGGGAAATTGTTATTTAATTGTGTGTGTGATTTTGTTGTGTAATTTTATTTGTCACTTTTATTCGTAAATAGTCTTATTTGCTCATTAAAACACCCATTTTAAACCCCAATTTAAAGTTAAATGTGGATGCTTACTTGTTGTATTTCTCACTAGTATGTCTTTTGTTATAAACAAAACAAACTTACTATAAAATAGTAACAAACTTACACAAAATACTATAAAAGTGCAAGTAATGAACAAAATCGTTTTTGAAAAATGGCATTGACATTGATATTTCAAAGACAAGATGATCCTTAATGGTCAAAACAATGTCAGAAATGAATTATACATGTCAGCATTAGTTGATTTAGACCTACTGCACCTGTTTTTACTCCTAACAATGGCCAAGTTATGGCCCACGGTCTTCGGAATAGCAAAATGACCTTGACCATGACCTTTTGAGGTCCAAATCGACCAAAATGGTCAAAACAATATCAGAAATGAATTCCCCACACCACAATTAGTCCAAATAGAGGTATTACATGTGCATATACACCCAGAAACAGAAAAGTTGGATTTTCATCATAGCCGATGGCAGCCATATTTGATTTGGCCATTGCGCCATTCCTGGCACTATGGCGGACGAGCACCTCTGTGATTTTTAATGTCTAGGGACCCACTGACTCAGTTCAGGTGAGAAACTCCCCTAACACCAAATTGCGAACAGGACTTTAAGCCAGATACTGGATCATGTCTAAATGTGTCTTTTTAGACACAATAAGCCCGTTCCCCAGATGCACCGCAATCTTTCAAGGGCAGATGTGACTTATGGGGGCTCTACTGGAAATAGTAATAGAAGAAAGAAATGGCTGACATATTGTGTCTAAAAATACATTTTTAGACACTTGTACGTTGTACACCCACCCACCGAAATCAAAATCGCTAAAACGATACTTGTAACAGAAACTTTTACAAAAATATTTATATCAAAGCCTATAATCAAGTTATCCAGGATCCTGGTGAATCAAGACCATGAAACCTTTGATTTTGTGAAAAGAAAAAAGAAAAGAAAATCGCTAATCAAATAGTATTTATTAGTAGGTTGTATCATATGATTAAATATCCTGGATGGCTTCATTCTAGGCTTAAAATAATTGATATCAATATTTTTGTAAAAGTCTATGGGAAAAATGAATGGGAGATTGTTTTAGTGGCACCAGTAAACCACGCCCACCAACATGCCCTATTACAGGGGTCTTCAACGGTGGGTCCGGGACCCCTAGGGGATCCTCAGAGGGGGATCTCCAAATCATTGCGGGATAGGATTTTTCTTTTTTTTTACATTAACCACTTGAACCCTATAGCATGCCCATTTTGAAGGGAACATTAGCCAAAAAATAGCAGCTCTACAAGCTCACAAGGCGCTGTGAGGCCTTTAATTGTGAGCTTGTAGATTGGCTATTTCTGGCGATGAGGTTTGGTGTAGAAGGAAAAAAGAGCAGACAAAGTACAGAGCCAAAGGTCAAGTTTACTATTGAGGGTTTAAAGGGATATTCCACTTTCCAAAAAAACTTTTGGTCATTTTATCGTCTAATCAGGCCTTTATGAACACCCTGAACAGTTTTTAATTTGCTTGATTCAATATTTAGATATTTGATATAAATGTTATCAGGCCCTCCAGGCCCAGTTCCTCTCCACATACACACCCATTGTAACTTCAAACTCCATTTTAACCATGATAGATTAATTAAAAGCACCCATTATCTTTTTCTGGTGACTCATACTACCCTCCTAATACGTGAGCAGGCTGTGTTATTTTTAATAATTCTTTTGGAAAATGGAAAAGATTAAATACAATAAAATATTATAAAAAATAAATGAAAAAAGTTATCGAAAAAACACGGCCTGCTCACGTATTAGGAGGGTATTATGAGTCACCAGAAAAAATAATGTGTGTTTTTAATGAATCTATCATGGTTAAAATGAAGTTTGAAGTTACAATGGGTGTGTAGGAGGGCCTGGTAACATTTACAGCAAATATCTAAATATTGAATCAAGCAAATTAAAATCTGTTCAGGGTGTTCATAAAAGCCTGATTAGACAATAAAATGACCAAAAGTTTTTTTGAAAGTGAAATATCCCTTTAAGTAGTGGTCAAATGTCTTAAGATATTATAATAACGTGTAATGAAATGAAATCTATGCAAACTTTTAATCTGTAACAATTCTATACGTAGTGGTGGTGGGGGGTCCCTGGCTGCTTCATCTCTCTCTCTCAGCTAAGGGGTCCTTAGCCTGAAAAACGTTGAAGACCCCTGGCCTGCTCTATAGCAAGCAAGGACTGCTACCAGAATATGGTCGTTGTCGGGCAGGCACCTCGTATCTCCAAGTTTCAAATTTGTAATTTTTTTCACAAAGTAAAGCACTGCTTCATCACACAAGGCCATCGCACAAAATTGGTGAAAACAGCTGATCTACAAGCACACAATCGTTGTGTGCTTGTAGATCGGCTGTTTTCACTAGTTTAAATCATTGTATAAATACAAAATAAACGGTTTTGTAGATACAGGGTTTCCACCCGACAACGACGATATAGAGCCATTACAGAAGGACACATTGTTAAACTGAGGCGTTCTTGTTCATCATTCCAACATTGGTACAAACCTCTATAGCCATGTGACCAATCACATGACTTCATGGAAGTGATGTCACAGGGAGATGTAACAATGCAGATGTTCAAAGTGCAAAAATAGATACTGTCACCCAGTAAAATGACACATTTTCTTGACCCACTTAAGCCCTATATATACACTTCTTTGTACGACAAATAGAGGAAATAGCTCAGGGGTGCCCAAATTCAAGGTAGATTGTGATCTACCGGTTGATCACAAAGGCTGAGCAGGCAGACCACATGGCATGCCCCTAAAACAAATTATATATATATATATATATATATATATATATTAGGGGTGCAACGATACACAAAATTCACGGTTCGGTTCGGTTCGACATTTTGGTCTCACGGTTTGATACTTTTTCGATACAAAAATAAACAGAAATGTCCTTGATTTATAAATGTATTTTTATAACTATGTATTTTTTTGTTTTAACTTTGAACAATACGGTACCCAACCTAATAGGGTAGTGGGCTCTGCGGACTCCTAGGGGTCCTTGAGGGGATTCCAGGAGAATGTGGATGTGGAGTGGTATTGTATTCTATTGTTCGATACAGGGTCATTCGGTTCGATATTTCTCGGTTCGATTCGATTTTTGATATTCGGTTCGATATGTTGCACCCCTAATATATATATATATATATATATATATATATATATATATATATATATATATATATATATATATATATATAATTAAAATATATTTATAAACTAAAATCACAGGACCCCTTTTTTTGGCATCTGTCACTTGAATTAAGGTGACTTGGTTGATTGACATCAAGAAGGGCCTGTCAGCTCCCTTCACAATGCAATGCTTGTTTTCAAGAGTCAGTGTCATTGAAAAGAACCCAAAACTGCACTGCGAGGCGTTGTAAGCTTGTAGATCGGCTATTTTTGGCGAGGTTTGTAGAGAATGTAAAATTCAAATGTTCACGATTTTTCAAAAATAGCAGATCTACAAGCTCGCCGCGCTGTGAGGAGCTTGTATATCTGATATTTTTCAATAGTTAAAGCATAAAATAATGATACACAAAACGTGTACGCGTTCTAAATGGGTTAATCTGCAACACAATTTTATACGATATGTAGTGGGGGTCCCTGCTTCGTCTCTCCCTCGGCTAAGGGGTCCCTGGCCTGAAAACGTTGAAGACCCCTGAAGTAGGGCGTTAAGTTACGAAAAAGAAAAGGGAAAAAAAAAGTTAAAATATGGCGATGAGAGGTTTCTGCCCGACACGGCGACGACTTATTACTGTAACTGGACAGTCAGGGATGTTATCATTAATGCAGTAGCCTCGGAAACCCAGACTTTTATTTTGGCGATAGGAAACCCAGACTTTTATTTTGGCGATAGGAATAAAAATAAAAATTACTGCAGTAACTGGACAGGGATGTTATCATTGTCAAAGCTGCACAGTAACAACTCTAGTGTAAATACAACCATTTTGTGCCATCAGTAATTTTATAAGAATAGATATTTTGACATTTTGATATGGAACTTTCACGTTTAGGAGTTTTGCTACAGTAGCTACAGGTCTGTTCACGTACTACCAGCAATGTTGAATGTAAAGAAAAGATCAAATAAATTATCTCAGCTCTGTTGTGTTTATTATTATTATTATTATTATGAAATGAGTGGAACACTGAATTGACGCTGTCTTAAATAAAATCATTGTAATGAATATAAATGTGACAAAAACAAACAAATATCCATGAATTCAAGTCACCATGGCATGGGGTGAGTCATCGATAGGAAAAACATAATTTGGGGGGTGAACTACTGATTGATTGATTGATTGTTTTTTCTTTATTTTAGTGTCATGCTTCCAAGGAAGCCCAGCCCATATGGACCTACAGGACACTTTTACATTTCATTTAACAAAAAACTATTCACCGACATAATTCACACAAACAATGATCAAACGAATAACCAACTTTAACACTCAAGCTACTATTTGAAAAGCTGAGACTGTCTTCTACTCCAGGCTTTAGAAACAAAATGTGCCGTCTTAAAGACTTCATAATTAAACAACCATTCTAACTTCTGTCCATCATCCTCCCAGAACAGCTCAGGTTTTGTTTTTGCATGACATCAAACAAAGGGACCCTCAAATCATCATATAGAGTATACTAAAACATGAAATGAAATTCATTTTCAACATCTTTCAGGTCACATACATTGCATATCCTATTCTCTTCTGGTGCAGCTGAGAACCTCCCCACCTCAATAGCTACTCCTTTAAAAAGGTAAGAAAAAATGGGTGTTCTCCTTTAATGGGTGTATTGACTAAAGTCCAAAGGAGTTTTCTCGTTTTGTACCAAATCATTTCATTTGAGGCAATGCATGGAGACAGACACATTTTATTTTTATTTTTTGTTTTTTAATAATTTTGTTAACCAACATCACTCTCGTTCACCATGTTTACTACAGCGGTAGGTTTTGTAAAAGTATAGTGCAACACTTTGTGCTATTCAGCGGCTGCTTTAATCCAAAGACACCCATCACACACAAGTAGAAAGTGCCTTTCTCTAGCCATTGAGCAACGCAAGGAATTGAACCGATAACCAGTGCCGGTGTCATGTGTTAATGGCTCTACAGAGCTAGTTGACTTTGTTTTTTTACAACAAGGGTTCATATTTTAGATTGGAATTAGAGAAAAGAAAAGACGAGCGTTAAAATGTTTTCATTTACTGCTTTCTATTGTTTTAGCGATTTTAGTATTTTGATTTCAGTGGTTGGGGGCATGCGTACAAGTGGCTAAGTATGTATTTTTAGACACAATAAGCCAGCAATTTCTTAGTTTTGTTACTATTTACACGGACACCAGCCCCCATAAGTCACATCTGCCCATGAAAGACTGAGGTGCATCTTGGGAATGGCTTAGGAATGCGACAAAAACTAAACGATATCCAAAATTAGATAAACGTTTTTTTCTTGGGTGAACTATTCCTTTAAACACAGGATGAAAATAGCCGATCTGCTTACAGATCAACTATAGAGCATACATGAGACATCATTCTAATCAGTGACAAACTACCCCTTCTAATTGGCTCATCATTCACAACGCATCAATTACTTGTGTTAAAGGAGCACTTCAGCCATTTTCAACCTCATCTTCATATATAAATTGGTCCTCACTAAATGCTCATTATGAGATGGCGACGTTTCTGTCTACTCAGTGTGTCTCAGAGGACGGCTGTGGACTACCAGCGACATTATCACAGAGTGCAGAGTACATTCATATTATAGGTATTCATATTATGCACTTAAACATTAACATTATGCACTATTATGCACTTAAACATTAACAGTTTGTTTGCTAAATATGAACAAATCAAGCATATGGTTCACGAAGGTAAGGTCCATTTTCTAACCTTCTCAGAGACCAAACTTGATGACTCTATCACTGACTCTCAGATCGAAATTGACAACTACTCGGTCATCCGAAATGATAGAAACAGATTTGGTGGTGGTGTATGCATGTATGTTCATAACTGTATTAAGTATATCCCCCGCCCTGACCTACAACACAGCTCTTTAGAAACTGTATGGGTGGAAGTGATTCTTAAGAAAGCTAAAAACATACTAATCGGTGCCATCTATAGACCGCCCGACCAAAATGATTTCTGTGAGTTACTGGAGGAGAGCCTTGCACCGGTGGACAATGTTGAAAAATACATTATTGGCGATTGGAACATAGACATGCTTCGTAAAGAAGCTCCTCTATTCAAAAAGTTCAATAAGCTATGTAATCAACAGGGTTTCACTCAGCTCATCACCAAGCCAACTAGGGTTACAGATAACTCTCAAACCACCATAGATCTCATTGTAACCACAGACAAATCTAAAGTCTCCGCGAGTGGGACTATTGAATGTGGTGGTCTAAGCGACCATGATATCATTTACTGCACCCGCAAAATACATAAGTCCAAAGCTGACGGCCACAAAACAGTTGAAGCTAGAAACCTCAAAACCTACTCTAGCGAAGCCTTTAACCACAAACTGGAGAAATCTGACTGGTCCCCAGTACTAGCTAGCACTCAGGTCGATGAAGCCTGGCTAGGCTTTAAATCCATTTTCAACACTACCCTAGACGAAGTGGCTCCTTTGCGTAGGGTCAGGGTTAAAGCCCGCTCACAGCCATGGTGGAATTCGGAAATCTGTGAATCAATGAAACTCAGAGACAAAAAATACTCTGAGAAACGCAAATATAATCACAAACTCAAAAAAGGCCCCAATAAACACCTTGAAGCCAAATTAGAATTAGTCAGTTTAGAGGCTAATAAACTGAGAAATCGGACAACCTCCTTAATCCTTTCTGCCAAAAAAAACTACTTGGATGAGAAAGTTGAGGAAAACATCCACAAACCACGAGACCTATGGAAGCTATTTAAAACCCAGCTAGGCTGTGGTGCTAAACTCAGATCCATAGCCAGCAACATATCCATCCAAACTCCCATAACCCTCCTCACTGATAGTCTTGATGTAGCCAAAAATCTCAACATCTACTTCACCTCCATGGCCAAAAATCTGGTCAATAAACTGCCCGCTCCATCTGGGCTGTTTGGTGTTAGGCACATCTTGAAATTCTACAGGAACCTTGGGGTATGCAAAGACAACTTTAAACTTGCCACGGTGACAACTGATGAAGTGTTTAAAAAACTGCGCACCCTACCTCAATTCAAGGCCGCTGGCCATGATAAAATTGCCCCCAAATTTCTCATAGACTCAGCTGCCACCATTGCCCCAATCATTACCCATATTATTAATCTATCTATCAAGCAGGGTTATGTCCCCCAGGACTTCAAATTAGCCAAGGTAACCCCCCTGCACAAAAAAGGCAGTAAACTTGACCCTGGCAACTACAGGCCAATCTCAATCCTTAGTTCCATCTCTAAGGTAATGGAAAAAATTGTCTATGAACAGGTGGCTAAATATCTTGAAGAGAATAAACTAATCTACGAGTTCCAGTCTGGCTTCAGAGAGTCCCATTCCACAGATACATGCCTCATCTATTTGAATGATTACATCAAACGTGAAATTCACGATGGCAAATATTGCGGCATGGTCATGCTGGACCTCCAGAAGGCATTTGACACCGTCGATCATTCTATTCTGATTGAAAAACTCAAAGCTATTGGTCTTGATAGCACAGCAGTGAGATGGATGCACTCTTACTTGGTGGGGAGGGAACAGATGGTGGAAGTCAACGGAACCCTGTCCCCCCCCCTCCCAGTAAACTGTGGAGTACCTCAAGGGAGTATACTAGGACCACTGTTGTTCTTAATATACGTAAACGACATGTCATCTGCTTGTGACTGCAATCTGTTTCTGTTCGCGGATGACTCGGCTCTCCTAGTCTCAGGCAGAGACATTTTGCAGGTTGAAAAGGCCCTTAACTGTGAACTTAACAAGATCTGCACCTGGCTCAATGACAACAGACTCTCAATTCACCTAGGCAAAACTGAATGTATCCTCTTTGGATCTAGTCAGAAACTTAGCCTAGTTGAGAACTTCACAATTAAAGTAGGTGACACTGTGATAGAAAGAAAAAAACACATCTGCTACCTGGGTTGCATCCTGGAGGCTAACCTATCCAGTGAAAAAATTACCACCAAGGTAATCAATAAAGTCAATCAACGAATTCGCTTCTTGCAAAGAGTTGCCCCACTGATCAATATTAAATCCCGAAAGACACTAGGAGGTGCTCTTATTGGGCCCCTCATTGATTACGGAGTCCTTGTCTGGTATCGCGACGCCCCAGCTGCCTTAAAGCTAAAGCTCCAAACAGCCCAAAACAAACTAATTAGGGTTGTGCTTGGTCTCCCTCCTCTGACCCACCTTACCGAGCATCACCACGAAAGCGTGGGGTGGCTCAAAGTAGCTGACAGAGTACAGCATCTTGCAATGGGCCTGGTGTACAAGATACACTACACCTCCAAGATTCCCATGTACCTGACAAACTACTTCTTAAAGGTCAAGGATGTTCACGATCATAACACCAGAGGCAGCTCCACTAATCATCATCAGCGTAGATTTAACACTAAACAAGGCGCTAACTCGTTCTCCTGCTATACCATCAACATGTGGAACGCCCTTCCACAAGCCCTAAAGGAGAGCAAATCCCTAGCCTCCTTCAAAATTGGTATGAAAAGTCACCTTCAGACAGCAGCTACCCATGACTTGTAAATAGACTAAGCCCCCATGCTCCCCCCCCCCCTTTTCTTTGTATTCTGCCTTTTGTATTTGATGTTATGCTTTTGAAACTGATATTATCCTAGATAAAGTACTATGTTCTATCCGTCTGTCTTTCAATGTTATATGAGATACTTAACCCTCTAAGGCCCACGGTTGTAATATTACAACGTTTGTATTTTATCCAAAAAAAGGTTTAAATCATTTTATTTTAGCTCCCCCTACCACCTAAACACCACCATTGGATTCTATTGTTTAGTATTACAATGCCATTGGCCACAATATTTGCATATAAATACCCCCCACAGGGGCTGACATTCACACCCGCCACACCCGCTGAAATTCCAGAGTTTTGACGAACAACATCTCACTTTTTCATGGAAGCTATACCTCACAAAAACATAAGTAAAATGCCTGTACTATTTTTTTTGGTGATCATTAGAATGTCTAGAACATGTACATATGTTATTATTGTGAAAAATATCCCCCATATGTAAATTAGAGCATGATTTATGATTTTTGATTTATGGCTATAAAATCTTACAAAAACATTTTTTTGAAAAAAACATTACATTTTCCTCTGATTAAGACTCCTACAACACCATCTGATTTTTTTCAATTTTTTATTTCAAGTATTTCTTAATGCGGGCCTTAGAGGGTTAAAGTGTGGTTCCTGTGGAAATAAGCCTCGGCTTTCTAGGATCTCCTTTTAGTTGACCTTGTACCAGTGATTTGTACTGTCATGAAACTGTACTTTTTTCTATTGCAAACTTCTAATACATTCTTCAATCAATCAAAAAACAATGGCTTCTATTATTTCAGCATGCTCACCTTCCAGTCAGAGAAAGGCTGTATTAGCTTGGGATCAACCCCCCGTCGATGTCACAGGTAGGCAAGGTTTCTGAACTCTCCACAGCCCGCAGTTCAAATCTCAGCCACACTGTTTAGAGATAACAACAGTGTTATGGGTCTTTTGGAGGCTGTGGAAAAGTGTCACCTTCCAGTTCAAGTCCCCCACCATCTTGTAATGGTCACACACACACGACAGGGTTCACAATCTTTTAGGGGTCCAGGACAACCAAACGCACCTGTCAGCACTCAGGGAGTGTCGTGTGTGGGAGGAGTAGGACGAAGGCTCCACTACGTCCTCCCGGTGGGGGCTCCTCACTGGCAGATGGTGAGCCAGTAGGATGCAACAGTACGTCCTCCCGGTGGGGGCTCCTCACTGGCAGATGGTGAGTAGGTAGGATGCAACAGTATGTCCTCCAGGTGGGGGCTCCTCACTGGCAGATGGTGAGTAGGTAGGATGCAACAGTATGTCCTCCAGGTGGGGGCTCCTCACTGGTAGGTGGTGAGTAGGTAGGATGCAACAGTATGTCCTCCCGGTGGGGGCTCCTCACTGGCAGATGGTGAGTAGGTAGGATGCAACAGTATGTCCTCCAGGTGGGGGCTCCTCACTGGTAGGTGGTGAGTAGGTAGGATGCAACAGTATGTCCTCCCGGTGGGGGCTCCTCACTGGCAGGTGGTGAGTAGGTAGGATGCAACAGTATGTCCTCCAGGTGGGGGCTCCTCACTGGTAGGTGGTGAGTAGGTAGGATGCAACAGTATGTCCTCCCGGTGGGGGCTCCTCACTGGCAGATGGTGAGTAGGTAGGATGCAACAGTACGTCCTCCCGGTGGGGGCTCCTCACTGGCAGGTGGTGAGTAGGTAGGATGCAACAGTATGTCCTCCAGGTGGGGGCTCCTCACTGGCAGATGGTGAGTAGGTAGGATGCAACAGTATGTCCTCCAGGTGGGGGCTCCTCACTGGCAGATGGTGAGTAGGTAGGATGCAACAGTACGTCCTCCAGGTGGGGGCTCCTCACTGGCAGATGGTGAGTAGGTAGGATGCAACAGTATGTCTTCCCGGTGGGGGCTCCTCACTGGCAGATGGTGAGTAGGTAGGATGCAACAGTACGTCCTCCCGGTGGGGGCTCCTCACTGGCAGATGGTGAGTCAGTAGGATGCAACAGTACGTCCTCCCGGTGGGGGCTCCTCACTGGCAGATGGTGAGTAGGTAGGATGCAACAGTATGTCCTCCCGGTGGGGGCTCCTCACTGGTAGATGGTGAGCCAGTAGGATGCAACAGTATGTCCTCCCGGTGGGGGCTCCTCACTGGCAGATGGTGAGTCAGTAGGATGCAACAGTATGTCCTCCCGGTGGGGGCTCCTCACTGGTAGGTGGTTAGGGTTAGGGTTACAACACAGCAGCAGTGACGAAACAGAAATGTGTGTGGGGAGGAATTAATTTGCATAATGACTAAATTGGGTGAGAAAACTGGGTTAAAAAATAAATACAAGTAAATTGAATATGTAGTATGAGGTATCAACTTCTGATTAAATTCAGTTCGTTCGTAACTTTCTTGTAGAATACCACATTGACAGTGAAGAGTGGGAAATCTATGAATGAAAGATTGTCACTCTTCTGTGACCGGGCCAACTTCAGCTAACTTTGGCTAGCAGTGACATTAAAATATTCCACATTCTGGGGGGTCCTATACTATTTCCTGAGAGACTGCGCCAAAGACGAGTGAGTCGTCAAAGCCTTCTTTGGCTGGTTTATGATAGAGGGCGCTAGTCCGCAGTCTGTGAATGATCCCAGCATAACCAAAGCGCGTAGTGCAGCCAAAAATCTCATTGATGTCAACAAAATCAAGATGGATTACTTACTCTTGTTTCCAAAAGAAAAGAAAAGAACAAGCCACATTCAACCTGCTATAACTCTGCAACAGATTATCGCAGCCAGACGCCCTACAGTAGGAGATCTGTGTGCATCTTTTGAGACCACCCGCAGACGGATTGTCGCAACACAGAATATTCTATGAGTTTCTAAACGGAAATTACATTCTCAGGTGGGTTGCACATTTTCATCCAATCAGGAGAAAAAGACCCACAAGCTTCGTATCTGCTTGTTTATTTGTGTCATTACTTCCTTACTTTTTTAGTTTATCCTGTATGAAAATTGCTTGACCTGAGAACACATTTTCTGTGTTCTCAGGTCATTTTTTCTGTGTTCTCAGCATTGGAGAGACAGATAGACCCTGTTATACTGAACAAACACTCTATAACAATCAGAACATAGGAGCTATTTACCACCTACTTTAACAAACACAAATACAAATCCTGTACAACACTCTCTTTAATGTATCCACTTCCATTCAGAGAGTCAACCACATAAGCCCCGTTTCATACAAACGGTACGACAAAGTGTCACAACAACTCAAAAAGCATAGTCAGCCGATCCGGTGAGAAGGTTGTAGATTAGCTATATATTTTTTGGAAGACTTTCAGGATATAACTTAATTCTTATAACTAAGAATGTCAAGCCCAAAATCAAATTTAATTATAATTATTATAATTTAATTCTATTCAGATGGCTAACATGCTCCCTAAAGATATCTAGTCTCTGTATCACTTCTAGAGGCAGTAGTCTGCCTCTAAAACTATTTTATCTGTGAGAAGCTCTGAAAGAAATTCATGCCCTGGCATGACCAACCAATCAGGGTGCCTCTCGTTCGGATTGGTTAGACTCGTCTGTCAATCATTTTAGCCGCGGGTCGACCGGTCCATGCTAGTGACAGAGAGTAGGTTTCTTTAGCATCTAAACACAGCGTTGTCTCCAAAAATATGAATACTGCGGAAACATTTTCCGTAATCTAAAAAAATAAATAAATAACTTTCATGTATTCTAGATACAGTGCGCGTGCAGTGAAATATTCAACATCTTCTTTTTGTTTTACTTTTTATGGCATACGGCTCATGAAAATCAAACATCTCAAACATTAGAGAAACGTCAACCTTCTGAAGTCAGAGTTGCTTTAAGTCCTGTGTGAAATCTCCAGTGATGATTTGAGATGCCATGGCATCTAATGTGTTCAATGCTTTTTTACACAATATATAGAATTTTGTTGAGACAGAGCTGTATCATTAAATAAAAATTGAAAATGAAAATAACCAATAGCCAAAAAATCTGCTATGTCAGCAGAAAACAACATATCGAAGGCTTTGGAGCGCAAAGGGCGTATGTGACATTTTCAACATTTTACGGGATAGCTTTTCATTGATTGATTAAAAATCAAACCTCGGTTCGAAGTGAAGCGGTGATTTTTTATTCTGTCTTCTAGAGCTATGAAATCTGTGTTCTAGATCTATACATTCTGTGTTCTAGATCTATACTTTCTATGTGCTTTAATTCTATATTTCTATGAATTCTGAATGAATTAATGATTTTCTGGAGGGCCAAATTGTCATGTGAAGCTTGACCAATCCTCAATTCTGCATGCACGGGACATGTACGGGACAGACAAAGCCTGTTAATTCTGGACTGGAATGACCATATATGGACATGTACAGGACACACAAAGCCACTCCTTGGAAGCGGCTTTCACCGCTTCAAAAACTTTAGAAAAATAAAATAAAAAAGTAAAATACATTCATTCAAGCCTAATCTGCATTTAAGTACAGTATAGATTGCTTAAAAACATATTGTTTTTACAATCATTAGAAAGATTCAGAGAATTTCACTTTTGCGCCCTTTGCACTCCAAGCCCTCGGTACATCATATTACATTCAAATTACATTTTTTACAGCCCGCCCCTCATAAAGTCACGTGGGGTCCGGGGTACTGTTCACTGCCACACCAGAAGTCGGCGGGCTGCGAGATCTCCATGAGCCAGACCTCCTCCTCCTCCCGCGGTGGTGGGTCCCGGCCCTCGCTTCCTGCCCCATCACCACCACCAGAGGGCGCCACCGCTGCCGGCGGCGGCAACACCTTGTAATAGTGGCAGTCCCTGCCGTCGTCCGGCTCGTAGGGCGGGGCCAGGATGTCCAGGAAGGCGGTGGGGCCGTCCACAGCGTCGATGCGGTGCAGGTTGCTGTCGTGGGGCGCCAGCACGCACGGCCCGCTCTCCTCCGTGTACTCGCCCTCCGAGCGGAGCAGCGAGCGCCGCAGCGCGCCCCTCTGGAACCACGAGGCCGGGGGAGGAGCCGCGGAGGAAGAGAGGGGCGCCGCCCCCGAGGCAGCGCCTGAGTAAGAAAAGAAAAACTTACGTTATGTTTCTAAATCAGTGGTGCTCAAACCTTTTCATGTCAAGTATAGCCTTGAGGGGCGGCAGTGGCTCTCTGCTGCAGTGGCTCAGGGGTAGAGTTGCCGTCTTCCCGAAGGGCTCCCAGTTTGATCCCGGGCTCCCCCAGAGTTAGTGTCGAAGTGTCCTTGAGCAAGACTCTGAACCCCTAGTTGCTCCCGGTGAGCAGGTTGGTGCCTTGCATGGTTTCCTCCAGCATCGGTGTATGAATGTGTGTGAATGGATGACACAATCTATGTAAAGCACCTTGGATAAAGGCGTCATTATTCGGTAGATGCTTTTAAAAGACTGTTAAAAACCCATTTATTTAGGAATCACTTTGGTGTGTAATATTGTTTATTTACATGTACTTACTGTTTATTCATATGCATTGTGTTATTTTTCTGTGATGTTTTTGTCTTATTTCATTGTGTCTACTGTACAGCACCTTTTAACTTTTGTTTTGAAAGGCGCTTTACAAATAAATTACCTTACCTTACCATTTATATACATTTTGACACCAACCCTCATCTCAAAATATTCTGCTCCAGGGACCCCCCAGAAGCAAAGATTTGAGTTACAAATGTTCACTTTAAATAATATATACAGTAGATTTCCTCAAGTTCTCAGGATTTTTCAAAAATAGCAGATCTACAAGCTCATATAGCGTGGCACTCGGTGCTGCGCTATGAGCTTGTATATCTTCCATTTTTGAATAGCCAAAGTATGAAATGATGGTTAAAGTGGTTAAAATCTAAATGGTAATGGACAGAATTCTGTAGTGTGAGTCGTGTCACAGCAACCACACTTGCAATTTCCCAGAATTGCGTCTTTACTTGCGCCAGCAGAGCGCGCAAGCACTGCGTTCGGTGCAGTCTAATTCCGACAGTACAAAGGCAGAGGATTTTTAGCCAATGAGGGAGCAGCATTCTCCGTGACGTCACCACCCACAAGTGTGACCTGATATAGTCAATAACAAGACGCAAGTTAGCGCCTCAACAGAGTGCCAACTAGCCCGCCCACTTAGAGACAGCACTCATCATCACTAATCACAGTACTTGTGAGCTCTGTTGGCGCACAAGTAGGCCATATATGGCCACGTGTCCACAAGGCCACAGGAGTTTCTTTAGAAAGTCAATGTGGGGGCAGAAACAGCTCCGATCACGTGGTTCATGTAAACTCGAAATAATAGTGACAAACGCTCATAGACTCCAGTGCATTATGTAAACTTCCGTTCAGGGCTTTATCACTATTCGCCAACAGAATACCCAATGAAGTGAACGGAGCAACTCTCCTTAAATGGTGCTGTTAAGGCCTACTTAAAAAGCTGGCGGTGATGTCAGTTTGATGTCATTGGCTCACTGCCTATTTAAATCTTTTTGCTGTGGTTAAAAATGTTTTGTAAGCTATATTCCAGTCTGAGCCCGGTTGCAGCAACGATGAACATCAACACAATCAACACATTTGCTGAGTTTTCCAGAGCTGTTGCCACCGAGGAGGATGATGGCATGTCATGGTCGTACCGATGGCTCTGCAAACTTGTCGGAGTTATCGGAGGAATATCGTGCGCCGTCTCTGGAGTCTTGAACTTTGTAACGATATACCCCTTGACCATTTTTGCTGGAATATGGATGTTGCTAAATGCCTTTGTTCTGTTCCTTTGCGAAGCCCCATGCAGCTGTCCGTCCTTGGTGTGTGCCGATGCAGTGGCGGCGCGCATAGACAAACTCAAACCTTGGCAGAAAGCCTTCATCTACTGCGGAATGGCATTGTTTCCCATGTTCCTGAGTTTCTCAGTTACAACGGTGATGGGGAATGCCATGGCCTTTGCTACAGGAGTCATGTATGGCCTTGCCGCTCTGGACAAAAAGGCAGGTGCGGCGCACCAGATAAACGTGTGACAGGGACGACGGACTGGGTTTCACTGTGAGGCATCCATCCGCTCTACTTCAGTTGTCAGAGGCGACATTCCCTCCTTTCCGCTTCCATCCTACCTACTCCATCCACTTGACATCACCTCCTTAATACCTTCTACTTAAATGTGCATCCGAACCGTATGAAATGAGGTTTCTTCATTGAAATGGACAGACAGATCTATGCCCGAAAGTAAGCTTTTCTGTGGCCCTAGTCTGTGGTTGGAACATTGGGCTATCTATCACCTGAAGAAGTGGTTCATCAAGGGAGACGCAAGAGGAGAACTGGAGAAACAAGCAGGGGCAAAGAACCCGCAGGTCCTTAGACTTAAGAGAAAATGGAGTTCATTCCTGGAGCTGAATGGGGCCCAAGAAAGATCCTACAGGCCTTCTTCTATTGGCTTCACTATTGAGAGCACCCTGACCAGTTATATCATGGGAACTGTGCCGCCCTGAACCTTCAGAGGGCCTTTGCCGACAGCCCAGCCCAAAGCCATCCCAACCAAATGCTACGAATTGGGAAGTGACTTTGAAGCCACAAGGCCACTGCAAGTAGGCTGCAAAATGTATTTTTAATATTTTTTATTGTATTCTTTTTTTTCTTTTCTTAATTTTCCCAAATAATTATTAAAAATAAATGAATAAAGATCACAGCACGCTGCAAGCTTGTAGATCTGCTATTTTTGGAAAATTGTGAACATTTTGTGCAAGTCTTTAAGTCAAGAACAGAACTTTCTAGTATAAACCCATGAATTACAAGTGTGCAAATGGCTTCCCACATGAAGAAGAATGAATACATCAAGAATACATGACAAGGTACAGGGAAAACAGGGCAAATGTTAGTGCCAGGGAGAAAAAGAACATGAAAGAATACAGGAAGAAGAATGTAACCACACTTGCAATTTTCCCAGAATTGCTCCTAGGGCAACCACACAATTGTTATTGGGTTATTTTCTCATCATCTGATGTAACCCTTCAGCCAATCAGATATCACACTACCTTGATATCGTGATGTCATCATTTTCCCCCCTTATCTGATTGGCTCCCCATTAGAGTCAACGCAACCACACTTGCAATTTCCAATTGCACCTTTCTAGTTGAATTTATATTATTATTCTTTTTATTCTTAATTCATGACCTTTTGCTCTTTCAGGGAATGTTTTTTGAAAAAATGTTTTGAAATAATCAAATAATTAAAATAATTAAAAACAAAATGTACGCGACTCACAAATGGGTCCCGACCCAGTGTTTGCGGAACCAGCAAAATAAAGTATTCAATCAATCAATCAATCATCTATTACAGTGGTTCTCAACCTGTGGGTTCGGGGCCACCAGGGGGGTCTGTAGCAACTCATAATGTAATAACGGCTCATAATGTAATAAGGGCTCATAATGTAATAAGAAAAATGTAATAAAAACTCATAATGTAATAATCAGCTCATAATGTAATAAAAAAACGAGCGCATAACGTAATAATGGATTTTTCAATAATGTAATAATGTAATAATGTGTTACATTAAGAACCTCCACATAGGAGGCTCATAATGTAATAAAACTTCATAATGTAATAATGTATTTTTATTACATTATGAGCTGATTATTACATTATGAGCTTTTATTACATTTTAATTATTACATTATGCGCTTGTTTTTTATTGTCTCCACCAGCCGAAGGCTGAGGGAGAGTATGTTTTCCCCTCCGTCCGTCCGTCCGTCCGTCCGTCCGTCCGTGCGTCCGTGCGTGCGTGCGTCCGTGCGTGCGTCCGTCCGTCCGTCCGTTTGTCCGTTACCAGCTAATCTCCGGCGCCGTTGGCCCGGTCGCTGCCAAACTGTGCACACACACTCCCTCGACACCAATTCAGAACCTCTGCCCCAAATATTTCACATGGGCCTGTTCTAGCGCCACCAGGAGGCCGACTTTTGCAAAACTAACTTTTGCCAGTACTCCTACAGATTTTGTCCAAAAATCACGTAAATCAGTAGACAGTATCTCTACAGTCATGTGATCGACATGGATGTGTCAGATTTTCCATATTCCATCCTGATTGGCTAAAACTGGCTTTCAAAGTTTGCAGGATTGGTCAGTTTTGAATAAAATGCCTGAAATCCTGAACGCAGTGTGCGATTTTGGTGAAATTGTGCATGCACATTCCCAATAGGCAGAGGAATAAATGCCACTTAAGAAAAATCAAATCAGCCTCATGGTGGCGCTATAACAGGCCGATTCATGTTTTCACCTATAACTCCACCGATTAGTGTCAAACTTTGTATGCGCACTCCTTAGAGGCCAAGGTAAAACCTTTTCCCTGCATTTTTTACATCAGCCTTTTATAGCACCATCAGGAGGCCGACTTATGTAAAACACATTACATGCCTGACCTGGTGGAGACCTGTGCTCGGAAGAGCACTGCTTCTAGTTACATTATGAGCTGATTATTACATTATGAGTTTTTATTACATGTTTTTATTACATTATAAGCCCTTATTACCTTATGAGTTGCTACACAACCTGCCAACTTTGTTGATGAAGAATGGAACAACTATCTACTAAACATGCAGCAAATGAATACATATGGGGATCATTTAGCTGTACAAAGAGCATCCACAATGTTCAACATACAGTTCGTGATTGTATGGACACTGGGTGTTGATGCAACATCGATAATATCCCCATGTGGTCAGTATGACGACAGTCTGCCATTGCTAGTTCTGGGCCACTTTGCCGAACAGGCACTGGCCGGGTTTCCCAAAGCGATCTTAAGCTTTAGGATGGTCGTAAGACCCATCGTAGCAGCAAAACTGCTATGAAGGCTCCTGTCAATCAAGGCTACGACGGCTTTCAGGAAACCGGTCGAGAGTGTACAATGGAACCAAATGGGCTGCTACGATGGGTGAGCACACCTTAGGAATGACTTCAGAAAACCCATCGTAAGGTCTCCAGGACGATCGTAGAAGAACCTGTGAAGGCTCCTGTCAATCTCGCAGACCTGTCTTACGAAGGTTTTTTTTTAAAGGTGACCTGGGGCACCCTTGAACCCTTTGTAGTGAACCTGATCACTATAAGTATAACTATAAAAGTATATAAAAATCGATCTAAGTCAAGTGGATGGCAGAGTAGCTAGCTTAGGCTACACACCTGCTATAAAAATAAGTAATATAGTGAGGGGAAAAAAAAAGAAAAAAAAAGATTAACTATATATTTGTTATGTTATGCGTCTGTTGGGTTGCTTGAGAGAGCGCACCACAACACAAAATACTTACATAAAAATGAAGAGCTCCCCATTCGTTCTCAAAGTGTGGTTCGGGGACCCTTGGGCTTGGGGGTCCCCAGCTAAATGATATATAATACCGCACGGAAGCAGGGATAGAACCCGGAGTTTCCACTTGTCAGTCCAACACACAAGCCATTGCGCCAATCAAGCGCTGAATTTTATTGGCAGGGCTGTTGTATTTAGTTAGGAAGTTATATTCAACCAAATGGACCCTCATCTTGGGTATGTAGCCTGCTACGTGCATGTACAAATGGGACCATTTAATTGTACAGTACACTCTCTGAGTTACACCCATGATGAGGGTTCATTTGGTTCCTACTTCAACCTTTTTGCCACCGCTGTTGGCTTGGTGGACTGTATGTTAGACTGATGAGTCAAAGCCTCGGGTTCGACTCCCGTTTAAGTGCATCGCCACATATCAAGGACCTCTTGGGGTCCCCGGACCCACTTTGAAAATCAAAGCTCTATAATATAGTCTCATGGTAGCTTATATAAATATTTAAGATGATTTAGACGAACAGTTAAGTCGTAGTTTAAAATTAAAACAACTAGGCTATTTTGTGCAGCTGTTAAATCTTCCAAGTAGAGTTTAAAATAAAAACAAGGGGTCTGTGTGGTCAGTTAGCCTACCAACAAGTTTGTTAATTTTCAGCATTGTTTTCTACTTCTTTCTCGCGGGGCGAGTAGCCTACAATCACACAACAGCTGAAATTCATTTGCGAGCGCAGCTGGTTGTGGGGATCAATCAGGACCCAGAGCCATTCAAGGAGAGTCGGTGCAGAGTTGCATCATCTCCGTTCACATGGGGGCAGAGTTGGCAGAACTCTATAATACAAGGCTCTGGCCAGCCTAAGGGCATGCGCAGAGATGGGCAGTATTTGAAATACATGTATTTGAAATACGTATTTGAAAAACTTTTTTGTATTTTGTAATTTGTATTTGGCTGGGATGGAAAAATTGGATGTAATTTGTATCAAAATACTTTCAGGTCTAGTATTTTCTGTATTTGAAATACAAAATACTTTTTAATGTAATTTTATACTCAAATGGACACATTTTAAACATTCACAAAGGTTTAAACTGTAGGGGGAAAGACACATTTTCCTTCAATCTAATTTGCTGGTGGTTTGTGTGTGCGTGATACAGCCATAGCACTTGACTTTGATTTGCTTCAAATGTAAAGTGCATTATGTTTACAATTTTGAATTACTTGCGCGCAAGTACTGCGTTCATCTGCGTATGTATGTATGTATGTATGTATGTATGTATGTAGGTTGGGTGGTAGGTAGCTGTGTGTGTTTAAGCACGTAGCACAATAAGGGACCAGCATTTCTGGCAATGTCATCATTAACAGCCAATGGGACCATAATTCCTGGTGATGCCAGTGGTGATATCACTGGCATCGCCAGTGGTGATGCCAGTGTTGAGCGCACCTCATGGCACGCTCTGCTGGCGCACAAGCAGGCCATACATGGCCTACTTGTGCACAAGGAGCAAGTTGGCACCTCAACAGAGTGCAGTTTTAGTTATTATTATAAGGCTGGCAGAGCGGTTTTGCACTCTATGAAGTTCTGGCGCAGAGGCACCTGTGCATTCAGTCTCATGCCATAGTTCCTTTAGAAGATAACGGTAAAGTGGGTTCCAGACGATTCGCGGTTACCGCCTCCTAGTAATTCATTTTCAATGAGAGGCAGGCGGCTATTTCTGCCACGCAGCGAAGTTTTGAGGCGGTGAGGCGAGCGGGCGCAGTCCCGTGAAAATCCCCGCGAGCGTGCTCGTTTGTGCAATATGCATGCGTGGGCAGTGAGAGATGGATTGTGTTCATCTTTGTGAAATACCGTGTGGCATTTACTCACTGAGCGAGTGTGTTTGTGTCTCACCGCGGTGCGGCCACCGCTGACCCAAGCGGCGGCCGTATCGTGTGGAAGGCACTTCTGGCCTGAGCTCTCACACACTGGCACACAGTGGTAAATATTTAGGCTGCCTGCTCAAGACAAACACCTAGTATGGTCAATTTAAGTGCCTTCCACACGATACGCGGTCACCGCTATGGCTGCCGCATGGGTCAGAGGTTACCGCACCGCGGTGAGACACAAACACACTCACTCAGTGAGTAAACGCCACGCTGTATTTCACAAAGATGAACACAATCCATCTATCGCTGCCCGCATATGCACAAACGAGCACGCTCGCGGCCAAAATAGCCGCCCGCCTCCCATTGAAAATGAATTACTAGGAGGCGGTGACCGCGTATCTTCTGGAAGGCACTTTATTCTTTGAAATTCTGACAGGCAATTAATGTAATACTTGGCAATCAATCTATAAAATTACTAATCATTGCATCAATTTTTACAAAAAGTATTTATGTATTTTCAAAATACAAAATACGTATTTGAATCTTAAATACATTTCTCTGGCCTGTATTTATATTTTGTATTTTGATACATTTTTTGACCCAGTAGGCCTATTTGTATTTTGTATCAAAATACTTTTCAATGTATTTTCACCCCATCTCTGGGCATGCGTAGCCTGTTTTCAGAGAGGCGCGTTTGGGAAACAGCTTCGTCGTCGTACCGGAGTGTCCTACGACGGGCTTGTACGACTGCGCTTTGGGAAACCCGGCCATTGACACTAAGGCTTGCCCAACTGCCCCCGGCAGGTACATAAAACTTTGGGGCAGGTGAAGTTTGCTTTCAGGTTGCCCGACTGGGCAATTGCTCATTTGAGAGGGGACACGACCGTCTATAAACAACACAATATATCTGTCTAAACACCTGAACGTGGCCATAAAAAAAATATATAAAATGACAAAGTGTGAAACCATAGCAATCATAACTACCTAGGTATTTGGATTTGGAGGTATTGAGGTATGATTACAAATTGTTATTGAGTTAAATTGAGTGGTAATTAAAATCTTACCTATCATTTTATAATGGACGATTTACTTTGTGTACATGACCTTTGGGCAAGTAGAACATGACCTGTACTTGCCCGGCGGGCAAGTGCCTCTTAGACCTTAGTGTCAACCCCTGCTGAAGGTCATGGGGACCATTATGTAAACCTTGATGTACCAGTCACACACTTGATTCAAAGAGCGCACCACTTCGATCTGTCCAGACTTAGGGCCAGAGTGAGGGCCTTACAGCGAGAGTGAGGGCCAGATTTAGGGCCAGCCAGAGTGAGGGAACGAGTCAGGGCCAGTGTGAGGTACTGAGTCAGGGCCAGAGTGAGGGCTAGACTTAGGGCCAGAGTGAGGGACAGATTGAAGTGGTGCGCTCTCCTCTGCTTCCTGGACTCTTTGAATCAAGTGTGTGACTGGTCCATCAAGGCTTACAGACTGTCATACTGACCACATGGGAATATTATCGATGTTGCATCAACACCCAGTGTCGATACAATCACGAACTGTATGTTGAACATTGTGGATGCTCTTTGTACAGCTAAACGATCCCCATATGTGTTCATTTGCTGCATGTTTAGCAGATAGTTGCTCCATTCTTCATCAACAAAGTTGGCAGGTTGTGTAGCAACTCATAATGTAATAAGGGCTCATAATGTAATAAAAACATGTAATAAAAACTCATAATGTAATAATCTGCTCATAATGTAATAAAAACAAGCGCATAATGTAATAATTAAAATGTAATAAAAGCTCATAATGTAATAATCAGCTCATAATGTAATAAAGAATACATTATTACATTATGAAGTTTTATTACATTATGAGCCTCCTATGTGGAGGTTCTTAATGTAACACATTATTACATTATTACATTATTGAAAAATCCATTATTACGTTATGTGCTTGTTTTTTTATTACATTATGAGCTGATTATTACATTATGAGTTTTTATTACATTTTTCTTATTACATTATGAGCCCTTATTACATTATGAGCCGTTATTACATTATGAGTTGCTACAGGGTCCCCAAATTAGTTTGGGGGGTCCCCAGATGATTAACTTAATGTGCAAAAATGTTTTCTCACTTAACAGTAAACCAACATAAAGTTTAAGTGTATAGAGAGTATCTTCTCATTTCTAAAGTGACAATTTAGGGACTTCTTTCCTCTAAAATGATTAATTAAACATTGGTCAAATTTCAAATGTTAGAGGCAGAAATTGTGAAAAGCATGTAGATCTGCTATGTTCACAATAGAACCGTGTTATACAAAATGTAATGCCTCAACTCTTAGTGCTCATAAGATGGGGGGGGTCCCCAGTTCAAATATGATTATTTTTTGGGGGGGTTGCGGCCTGAAAAGGTTGAGAACCAGAGATCTACTGCACCTGGGTGGTCGGTGCGGTCGAAGCAGGTGATGCGGGCGGTGCCGTACATGACCTTGAGCAGGCCGTGCATGCCCGGGTGGTCGTGCAGCGGGATGGACGCGCCCTTGCCCAGCAGGAACACGCCCATGCTGAAGTCCTCCGTCTCGCAGATGTGCATGTAGGTGACCGGCGGCGCGCCGTGGAACGGGTGCACCGCAGAGCCCGCCGGCCGGCCGTCGCCTGCAGGGAGGAGGAGGGTGCCACGTTTCATCTAATGAATCGATTGTGAACGGATAACAACCACTTAAAAACCCATTTGGACATGGTACACATTAGTGTGTATCATTATTTTATGCTTTAACTATTGAAAAATAGCAGATATACAGTACAAGCTCACAGCGAGTGAGCCGCGCTGCGAGCTTGTAGATCTGCTATTTTGGAAAAATCGTGAAAATTTTAATTTTGACCCGATTCTATAAGTGTCTTTTGAATCCTTGTTTCTATGTCAGCAATCTGGCCAGCCATCGTCAAAGAAAAGGTCCTTTTCACTTAAATGGAGCTCAGTTGGTCTGTTCTTGAGAGACTACTATGTCAGTGGTTCTCAAACCTTTACATGTGAAGGGCCCCCAAAATGATATTTATTTGGCCACGGACCCCCATTCAACATATTTAGTTCCAGGGACCACTCAGAAGCAAAATTTGAGTTACAAACGTTCACTTTGAAAATACATATATTCAAAGATTTGCACACATTTTCACAACTTTTTCAAAAATAGCAGATCTACAAGCTCGCGGCCTGTGAGCTTGTATATCTGCTATTTTTCACTGGTTAAAGCATTCAATAATTCTAGGCCTGGGGTGTTCGAACTTTTTTTCAAAGAGAGCTACATTAGAAAATATTAAAACACCCAACGACCGACTACATCTCCTGACATGTACTTTCTTTGCGTGATAGGGATCTTTGTGCCAGCAGTACGCGCAAGAAGGGTGATGGGTGCTGTCTGTCGACTGACAGTAAAAAGATCTGTATGCCTCTCCCTCATTGGCTGGTCACATATAGCCTCAAGTAGCCAGACGAATCTGCCATTGCAAAGACAAATTTCCCTTGGCAGATGATATTGCCTGGCAACGCGAGGCTAGGTCATATACAGTACATACAGACTATTTGTACTGTCAGTCGGCAAGTTGGCACCTCGACTGCAGTCTAGTTTTTTGGAACGGTGCTAATGTGACTCACTGTCTCAGCCTGATGGCCTCAAAAGTCTAGTATCACCCCCATATGGATATCCCTTTGGGTCGAGTTGTTAAGATATTGGACATTCATGTGGGAGACCTGGGTTCGGATCCGGGCGTTTGACTAACCAATCCAATATGTGACTTTGTGTGTATGACTAGGGATGGAGCGTTAAACAAGGGTAGCTCGATAACCCGAAAACAGATTTATTGAGTACCCCGGTATCAATAAGCTTTGGGCTTATCAAGCTTGTAATCGAGCATAGCGGCCCATGATGTCATGTTTAAACAATCAAGACAAGAGGTGACCAAGACATTATTACAGTACTATCCATAATATAAAGCCATTTAAACTTATTGCACACTAACGAATGATTGCTTTAATGATATTTAATGATATTTGTTGCTTTGGTCAATTGTCATCTTCATAGATGGTGGTCAGCCACATACTCACAGTCACAACAACTGGCCAATAAAAAAGATACCAGTTCTGTCCAGAATTTGCCATCTCACATCTTTCCACAAAATATTAGAAAACGCTCAATAGTGGGCTCGATAAAAGCCCGGCTCAATAAGCAGCATCGATAAGGTGCTCATTATCAATAAAAATGAACAAGCTCCATCCCTCCTGTATGACCATGTGTTTTTCCACGGTAGCCTACTCATACTGAATACTGATGTTGTAAGTAGGTCTCAGATGGCAATATGTTGTCCCTGCTTCATCCCTCTCTCAGCTAAGGGGTCTTGGCCCGGACCCTCATACACTGAATACCCCCCCGCTGTAGTCTTAGTGAAACGGACCTGAGTTAAGCATCATTCCCACTGGGCATGATCAAAATAAATAATATAGTTTTCATTTTAAAAGTAGTTCTCAAGTCAAAAAAATAAAAAAAATAAGAAAAAAAGCGTGTCCACCCCTGTTATAAAACCCTCTCCTCCTGAGCGCTCACCTTTCCTGGGGACCAGCCGGAGGTCCTCGGCTCGGACCTGCTCCATCAGGCTCCTCAGCATGCTGTGGTTGTCCAGGAAGGAGGCTCCGTGGCCGGGGCAGGGCAGCCTGAAGGTGGCCAGCGCCTGGCGGGCGATCCTCTGCACGATGCACGGTGTCATGCTGTTGCTGCTGGGGTCCTCCCGGTGGTGCATCCTAGCCCATGGGTGGCAGGCAACCTTCATTAGCAAAAGAGACATTTTTGTCCCCCCAAACAAGTATTCAAAGTCTGTCTGGAGCGGAGCCACAAATTATGTTTGCTTTATTTATTGCGACCGTGGGTCGCAGTTTACGGTCAGAACGGGCACAGCTTGTGCGTATATACGTGTAACACCTGACACTGTGGTTCCCAGACACATCACTGTGACATCACAGGTGACATCACAGTGATGTCAGATAGTCAGAGCAGGGATCTCCATATATGGGCATAAAAGGGATTGTATGTTGTGATGTCATGGGAACCACTCTATGCCCATATGGAGACCCCTGGTGTCATCAATATTAAGCCCATATCTAACAGGACTTCATATCCATATATGGGTAACTGGTCCAATATACATCACTGGCCAGATGGCCAAGACATGGCGCGACGGTCCCTTGTTGCCCTGAGGCGTCTTACTAGTTTATACTGCTTTTTCTGGTCTTTCAATATAAAGGCCGGTCCATACTCTCTCCGGATTGGAACCGAACTTTTCTTCTAAGAGTTCCGACTTTCCGTCGTGCAGCTTTCCTAACTCTAATTCGGGATAATGCTTTTCAGATGTTCCGAGTGACGTCATTTTGTAGTTGAAACGGACCTTTCCGAAGAAATGTTCGGTTTCGGAAAGAGTATGGACAGGCCTTTACTTTTTTATTGTTTGCTAATTTCTCATCGGAGAGTTCCGACTTTCCGACGTGCAGCTTTCCGAACTCTAACTCAGGGTAATGCTTTTCAGGAGTTGCGAGTGACGTAATTTTGTAGTTGAACCAGACCTTTCCGACAAGGAGATAGTATGGACAGGCCTTAAATTAGCCAGCAGCGTTAGCGTTAATAAAGCATTAATAAATTATGTATTTTCTTTCAATAATTAGTTTCTTTATTTGTATCATTACAATAGGAGAATGCAATGATAACGTTATGCCTACTACAATAATAAATAATGATTTAAATCATTCAAAAGAAAACCTCAACCTCAGAAATACAACAATAATGTGCGAACACAGCAGCAAGATTTGTGAACTGTTGTGATAAAAGAAGGCTAGAGAAAGGAATACAGCTACCCGACTACCTACTGTAACTGCACATATATAAACAGAGCTGCTACCTTTTAATTAAACACATGTTTGTGAGGCTTTTTTTTTTCAACATTCAAATCATTTTGAATGCTATTATTTGTTCCAAAGCGACTGCTATTTGTTTCCAAAAGCTAAATACCCTGATATAAATGACACAATGTTACATGTAGCTCTGTTTACACAATCCTGTAATGTATATATAAATGACACAATGTTACATGTAGCTCTGTTTACACAATCCTGTAATGTATATATAAATGACACAATGTTACATGTAGCTCTGTTTACACAATCCTGTAATGTAGCCCCTCCAGCTGTAGGCATGTTCCCATTTTTAACTGTTTTTATTTTAACACTTTTGCTTTGGCAATGTTCTCATGCCAATAAAGCTCCTTTGAATTGAAATTAGCAGTTTCTCTACTACTCCCAAGTCCCTGCAACACCACTTCCACGCTGGGTGTGTTTTACACACCGGTGTTGTGTTGTAATGTTGTGACGCCTCTCGTCTCCTTCTTCTCACCGTCTGCCTTCCAAAGGATCGATAATAATTACGATCACAAATCGAAGCGATCGATCGATCGGAACGGGTTCCATAGATGACCTGGCCGGATCAGAGGTTGTTTAGCTCCACATGTAATGCCCCATTTCTGACCAAATGTCACACACGTCCGCACAGCACAGCACAGCGCACACACACATACACTCACACAGAGACCTCTACGGCACATGATTGCAGCAGCACCAGCACGCATCAGCAGCCGCGGTGCGTTGTGGGGGTTGTAGTCCGTTGTGCGAGTTGTAGTCCTAAATTATAGGCCTGTCACAATTATAACATAATCTTCTAATCGAAATTATTTGACATAATTGCAATTATTTTGTCAAAATCTTTTCCATGTTGAAAAATTATCATATATTTTCAAACATTTGCAAAAATGGTTGTTATATGGCCGATCTACAAGCTCACAAGTGTCTGTCTGTCTGTCTGTCTGTCTGTCTGTCTGTCTGTCTCATTGATTGGTTGGTTGATTGATTGATTGATAAGTCTGCATAGGAAAAGGTAGGCTAAATGACAGTAGGCCTACAATTCACTGGTACAAGGTCAACTAAAAGAAACACAAGAAAGCTTTTGGGCTTGTTTAAATTGGGGTCCGTTAATTTCTACTCAATTCATACAAAAATTAAGTTAATGTTGCACATCAGGACCGATATAATTAATTCGATGTCGACTCTTATGATCGGATATCAAAAGATATTAAGATGTATTATTTACCTCCATGTTATTTGTCGTAGCACAGGAGAAATGATTTGAGTTATAAAAAAAAATGTCTATAAATTGGAACTATTTGTCCCATTCTGTCAAGATCTTACACTACAAAGACCAGCATGCAGCGGGGTCGCTTCACCTCAGCTGATCTTTGCTCACACGGCACAGCACCGTTTCCCAAACAGTGGGTCGGGACCCATTTGTGAGTCAGGAGCAATTTTTACGGGTCATCATGACTCGAGTAAAAATGACACACCACTAGGGTGACCAGATACAAGTATTGTTTGTGTGGGACAATGTGAGACGGGCAAGCGGGGTGGTTAATAGCAACTTAGGCTACTTAAGTTATTAAATGCTTTGAGGTCATTTGATACTGCCTATCGTTTTGTTTGTAACCTGCTCTGTAGCCTAAGCCTAAGGGATATTTCTCACGTTATTTTAACAGGCTTAAAGCATCCAATTATTAGGAGGATACCCAACCCTATAATTTATTCGTGAGAGAGCAATGCTGTACGTTTCTAGCTCTAGCTTGCTCACCTATGAACACCTGCATTGATTATTACTGGAGCCTGCCAGTCTCAATGTGGGACAGGGTCTCAATTTGTGGGACGCCTGAAAAGTCATGGAAATGTGGGACTGTCCCACGCAAAGGGGGACATCTGGTCACCCTACACACCACGCACGCACGCGCGCGCTCGCGCGCACACACACACACACACACACACACACACACACACACACACACACACACACACACACACACACACACACACACACACACACACACAAGGTTAAAGGGATATTACACTTTCAAAAAAACTTTTAGGTCTAATCAGGCTTGTATGAACACCCTGAACAGTTTTTAATTTGCTTCATTCAGTATTTAGATATTTGATGTAAATGTTACCAGCTCCAACACGCCCAGGCCCTCTCCACATACACACCCATTGTAACTTCAAACTCCATTTTAACCATGATAGATTCATTAAAAACACACATTATTTTTTCTGGTGACTCATAATACCCTCCTAATACGTGAGCAGACCGTGTTTTTTCAATAACCTTTTTCTTTTATTTTTAATAATTCTTTGGGAAAATGGAAAACATTAAATACAATAATATTTTATTGAAAATAAATGAAAAAAGTTATTTAAGTTTAAGTTAAAAACACGGTCTGCTCACGTATTAGGATATTATGAGTCACCAGAAAAAATAATGTGTGTTTTTAATGAATCTATCATGGTTAAAATGGAGTTTGAAGTTACAATGGGTGTGTATGTGGAGAGGGCCTGGGCGTGTTGGAGCTGGTAACATTTACATCAAATATCTAAATACTGAATGAAGCAAATTAAAAACTGTTCAGGGTGTTCATACAAGCCTGATTAGACCTAAAAGTTTTTTTGAAAGTGTAATATCCCTTTAAGTTCAGTTACAAACAGTGCAAGTTATTTAATATGCAAGTCAAAGCAATAAACTTAAAACTTGTAACCAGTAGTAACCAAACATAAACATAAACTCAAAATATGACAGAAAAGGCTCCAGAGAGACGTGCAGACCGGCCAACATCAACAAGGAAAGGATACGCTGTTGTCCGTGCTGTCCAGGGGTCAAGGTGGTGGACATGTTTTGTAAAATTCAATTTTTGCCATGGACAAAACAAGTAGGCTAGGCAGATGTAAAATAGCTAGCTCAAAATTACAATTACAGATCTGTAACTCAAGAGTTATAGTCCAGGCAAACTAGCTCATTTTGGACCCAAAACAGAAAGTAATTGTAACAGAATTTTTTTCTTCACAGACCTTTTCTATAAGGTCTCCAGAACAACATACTAAAAGTCCTAAAAAATCCTAGTTGCGGGAATATGTTTAATTGGCACCAATCCAAGAAATCCACCCAGGAGGAAAATACCCAGAAAAATATTTTTTTTCTGGGTATTTAAGGAGGATCTGAGGGGTCTACTAGGGGTTTGTCATGATGCAGAATCCATTGCAGGCATTTGTTTTGCACAAAAAACATTCCGTGGGCTAGAAATGGCCTCAGAAAACAATACACGTATGGGTGAGTATTCATGTTAGTCGGAGGCCTTAAGGGTTTTTTTTTTCTCGTGCTAATCAGTCTAAAAGTGCAAAATTTTGCACAGATGTAGCTCAGGGCATGCTCTATGATTTAGCTATGGCGCCCGAGTCTGCGACATTCGGGGTCGCCACAGCAGCCAAATCAAGTTGGGCTCCCATCGACTTTAGTGATGAAAAGTGATGAGTCAGAGTTTTGTGGGTGCTGTGGTGACCCCGAAGGTCGCCGACTCGGGCGCCCTAGCTAAATCATTAGAGCATGCCCTGAGCTACATCTGTGCAAAATTTTGCACTTTTAGACTGATTAGCACGAGAAAAAAAAAACTAAGGCCTCCGACTAACATGAATACTCACCCATACGTGTATTGTTTTCTGAGGCCATTTCTAGCCCACGGAATGTTTTTTGTGCAAAACAAATGCCTGCAATGGATTCAGCATCATGACAAACCCCTAGTTAGACCCCTCAGATCCTCCTTAAATACCCAGAAAAAAAATATTTTTCTGGGTATTTTCCTCCTGGGTGGATTTCTTGGATTGGTGCCAATTAAACATATTTCCGCAACTAGGATTTATTAGGACTTTTAGTATGTTGTTCTGGAGACCTTATAGAAAAGGTCTGTGAAGAAAAAAATTCTGTTACAATTACTTTCTCGTAAAACGCTAGTTTGCCTGGACTATTAATAGTGGTCCTTGAACATGAGTTGAGGACCACTGTCCTGGTGGTCTCCTAATCCAGAGTGTTTTGGTCACCAACATGTGGGTGTAAGTGTATAGAGGTTATAGGCCTATGCATGTTTCTAATCTAAAGTGACAATTTAAGGACTTTCTAATACCTCAAATTAAACATTGGCCAAATTGTCAAATATTAGAGGCAGAAATTGTGAAAATAGCGGATCTACAAACTTTGTGAGCATGTAGATCTGCTATTTTCACAATAGAACCGTGTTATTCAAAATGTAATGCCTCAAGTAACTTGTCAAGGTTCTATTACTACTATTATATTTATCAAATCATCAATTAAAAAAAACTATTAATCAATGTGAAAATATTTAAAAAAAAAACTATTATAGTCGACTGAATCGATGTCTTGTCTTTCAGTTGTAATGTGACTGTGTCTTTCACACAAGCTTTGATGGATGGAGATTCATAGTAAAATAGGATATAATAAGAGGTAAAAAACAACATTTATGTGATAAGTGCGTCACCTGGATGAGTCAACATGACCTAAACGATTCTCCACATGTTAATATTCTGTGATACTCATGAATGTTGTTTTTCTCATAATGTGTCATATATGGTCATAAACAAATGAACAGATGTGTTACAATCTTAATTGCAACCGTCAGGTCGCACTTACTACCAAAACCTTCACCGGCTGTCTGTCTGTCTGTCTGTCTGTCTGTCTGTCTGTCTGTCTGTCCGTCTGTCACACATCACACGTCACACTTTTGCCCTGCTCATATCTCTGCAACCGTTGCCCCGATCCATGCCACATTTTGCACACATACTCCTTGCCTGCCAAACTACAACCTCCACCCATCATTTCTCACATGCCCCTCTTCTAGCGCCACCATGAGGCCGATTCTTGAAAAACACATTTTTGGACACTGCTCCTACAATTTTTGCCCTAAAATCACGCAAATCGGTACACAGAATGTCTACACTCAGTTCATCAACATAGATATGTCCCATTTAGCGCCACCTTCAGGACGATTTTTTAAAACACATTTTTGGACACTACTCCTACACATTTCACCCTAAAATCACGCAAATCGGTACACACTTGCTCTACACTGATGTCATCTACATGGATCTGTCCCATTTAGCGCCACCTTCAGGCCGATTTTTTAAAACACATTTTTGGACACTACTCCTACAGATTCTGCCCTAAAATCACGCAAATTGCTACACAGCATGTCTACACTCATGTCATCAAAATGGATCTGTCCCATATAGCGCCACCATCTGCCCGGTTTTTCAAACACATTTTTGGACACTGCTCCTACAGATTTTGCCCTAAAATCACACAAATCGGTACACAGTATGTCTACATTCATCTCATCAACATGAATATGTCCCATTTAGCGCCACCTTCAGGACGATTTTTTAAAACACATTTTTGGACACTCACGCTGTGACCTGACGGTCGCTTATCTCCCGATTAGGGAGTCTTACTGGTAACAATCAATAAAAATATGTGTTTGTTGGATATGAGCATTATGGAGATCTTTAAACAAGTGGCTCTCAAACGATTTCATTCCTAAATTGATGTCTATTGTCTGTGGACCCCCACCTGAAGAGCAGATTTGCATTGTTAACATGTTTCAAAATTATTTATGATTTTCATAATTCTTCAAGATTTTTCAAAAGATTTAAATAGTAAATCTATAAGCTTACAAAATATGTTGCAACGCAATTCATTGTGAGCCGTAGACCAGCTAAATGGGGAGCATGTCGATATTGCGACGTTCGACGTCCCAATAGTTTGACGCTGGTGAATGCTAACCAGGTGAAATGCTAACCTGCCGACACTGGTGAATGCTAACCTGGTGAATGTTAATCTGTTGAACGCTACTATGCCTAAACCTAACCCAAACCCTAACCTCAGTAAAACCCTTGGTCAAACTAATGGGACGAGATTTTACTGATAAATGTTCCTCATTTTACTGGGGAACCCCTGGAAAGTGTAAACTCTTCAAGGACCCCTCAGGGACCCCTCTTTAAGAACCACTACTTTTAACTCATTCAGGCCGGGAACACATTTTTGTGTAGTACAGTACATGTACAGTATGTAGCAACATATTTGTTTTTGTAATTTTTGAATAATAGTTGATGTTTTTCAGAAAACTCAAGGCCTAAATGGGTAAAGTAGTGGTTCCAGTAGCACTGTTACAGTAAATGGAATAGATCAGAACACACTCTATAAAGTAATGGTTCCAGTAGCTTTTGATTGATTGAATTCTTAGAAGTTCACATAGGAAAAGTACAAGACAGTACAGTTCAGATACAAGGTCTACTGAAATGATTTAAACCACCAGAAAGCACAATGGCTTGTTTGGATTGGGGTCCTTTTGCAACTCATAAACAATTAGTACAAGCAGTGTTACATTTAGACCAGAACACTCTATAAAGTAATGGTAGCAGTAGCAGTGTTACATTTAGACCAGAACACTCTATAAAGCAATGGTAGCAGTAGCAGTGTTACATTTAGACCAGAACACTCTATAAAGCAATGGTAGCAGTAGCAGTGTTACATTTAGACCAGAACACTCTATAAAGCAATGGTAGCAGTAGCAGTGTTACATTTAGACCAGACCACTCTATAAAGTAATGGTAGCAGTAGCAGTGTTACATTTAGACCAGACCACTCTATAACTCTATAAAGTAATGGTAGCAGTAGCAGTGTTACATTTAGACCAGAACACTCTATAAAGTAATGGTAGCAGTAGCAGTGTTACATTTAGACCAGAACACTCTATAAAGTAATGGTAGCAGTAGCAGTGTTACATTTAAACCAGAACACTCTATAAAGTAATGGTAGCAGTAGCAGTGTTACATAGAATAAATCAGAACACCATTGAACACGGTGCGGTTATGTGAGTCATCATAGAGCTTGTCTCCGCCACGTAAACGCATGTAAACCCTGTCTCCCTGCTCCAGCTCTATGATCCTTCCATTAGATATCTGTTCTTCACTTACACTAGTGTATCCACAGGTAGTTAAGAGGCTCTGCTCATTTTTGAGCGGTGGTAGACCGCTCCTTAGCATGGCCGTGTGTGTATCCGCGTATGTATCCGTGTATGTATCCGTGTATGTATCCGTGTATCCGTGTATCCGTGTGTGTATGTAGCCTGAACTACCACTCAGTGACCAGAGAGGGTGCTGTTGAGTCTAGTCTGAGCATCAACTGCAATACTCTCTATCTCTCTCTCTCTCTCTCTCACACACACACACACACACGCAAGGGCTGTGTTTTCTTCACACACACAAGCGCACACACACGCACGCACGCACGCACGCACGCACGCACGCACGCACGCACGCACGCACGCACGCACGCACGCACGCACGCACGCACACACACACACACACACACACACACACACACACACACACACACACACACACACACACACACACACACACACACACACACACACACCACAACCACCGCTCAGTTCACACGGGTGTGATTTTTATACATGTCGACACAGAAAAACTCTGATGACCACGCGCTATATGCAGCAAACGTGAAGTGATAGACTCCTTTCAATGGTGCAGAGAAGATTCCTGAGACATGAGATATCACTCACACACACACACACAAAATTAATTAAAAATATAATAAAATGCTATAAAAAACATAAAAAATGCAGGTGTACAATGTGTGGCTTGTAGATCTACATGTGTGTGAGAAACCGCTGAAGCATTATTTAATTACATTTATTTATATCCTGATATGCAAGTTGTGTATTAATTATTGTTGGTGATTTCTAATCTTAATATAACATGGTTTAATCCCTACCTGTAGATGGATTGTATGCGTTGCCGATGTTAGTGAAGACCTTCTTGTAGACCAGAGTGCTATCAGAACCATAATTTCCAGCACTTACACCCAAACCAACAGAAAAGGCCACCTTTGGTTTGTCTGACAACACAGGAGCATCATCAAATTGTTTGAATACTAGAATATCGGCCGCCTTTGGCGGGCGAATCCTAGAATTCGCACGCTTCGCGTGCTCACATGCACACACACGCACAACTGCTCCAAGCCATGTTGCCCACAAAAAGCACTGTTTCTTCATGTATTTTGAGTGTGTGTGTGTGTGTGTGTGTGTGTGTGTGTGTGTGTGTGTGTGTGTGTGTGTGTGTGTGTGTTTGTGTGTGTGTAGGTGTGTTGGTAAATGTGGTTTAACGGGACAATTGGCCTGAATACACACCACACTAACAGGACATTTTGGATTAGCAGGACAGGACTGGTGTCCTGCTAATTCATGGACAATTCTGAAATAGCAGAAGTGTTTCTATTGGTCTAGAGAGCCCAAATCCACCTTTTTTTTTGATGTCCTGTTAATACACATACACCCGACTTTTTTGTGTCTGAACAGCGCCCCCATAGGTTGTGTAATGCTACTGCATGTTCATACACAAGCTCATGAATATTCACACACAGTGTATGTTTTGAAGCACCTGATTGGCTGGGTGTCAGAGTCCTGTTAATGCACATACATGTTTTTATGAACATTTCAATGACATAGCATTTTGGGTGAATAACGTTAGTCATAAACACTCTTCAGGGGTCTGCCATTATAATAGCAACACCACAGGCCCCATGTGGCCCCCAGGGGCCCCTGGCTGCCATAAGCACACCGTTGCTCCGATCCACACTAAACTTGGCACACACACCGTTCAGGGGTCTGCCATTATAATAGCAACACCAAGGGCCCCATGTGGCCCCCAGGGGCCCCTGGCTGCCACAGGCACACCGTTGCTCTGATCCACACTAAACTTGATTGTACAAACACCGTTCTGGGGGTCTGCCATTATAATAGCAACACCACAGGCCCCACGTGGCCCCCAGGGGCCCCTGGCTGCCACAGGCATACCGTTGCTCCGATCCACACTAAACTTGGCACAAACACAGTTCAGGGGTCTACCATTATAATAGCAACACAAGGGGCCCAATGTGGCCCCCAGGGGCCCCTGGCTGCCACAGGCACACCGTTGCTCCGATCCGCACTAAACTTGATTGCACAAACACCGTTCAGGGGTCGGCCATTATAATAGCAACACAAGGGGCCCAATGTGGCCCCCAGGGGCCCCTGGCTGCCACAGGCATACCATTGCTCCGATCCACACTAAACTTGATTGAACAAACACCGTTCAGGGGTCGGCCATTATAATAGCAACACAAGGGGCCCAATGTGGCTCCCAGGGGCCCCTGGCTGCCACAGGCACACCGTTGCTCCAATCCACACTAAACTTGGCATAAACACTGTTCAGGGGTCTACCATGTTGGTGGTTTGCCACACCATGGGCCTGCAACATGATTTGCATAACATACAGACAATGTTTCTTAATTATACAAATTTAACCAGATATTGCAATTGTTGTATTGTTATTTTGTGTAATAATTAATCAAAACGTCCCAAAAAATCACGTTTATATTAATGTCCATTTTCCAAGTTTGCCAACATTTTAGCTCACTCCAAGGAGGCTATGCATATTTTACAAACCACTCATCCAATTGACTGTACATTTTGTGGTTCTTACATGTTTCTATTTTTTATTAATGAATTGCATTTGTTTTCTTAATGAAAATCTTGGCCGGATTTAAAAGGCATTTTTTGAATCGGCCCCAGGCCTAAATGGATTAATGCAGTGGTTCTCAACCTTTTCAGGACACAACCCCCTAAATTAATAATAATAGCAGATCTACATGCTCACGAGGATGTAGATTGGCTATTTTCACAATTTCTGCATAATATTTGTCAATTTGGCCAATGTTTAATTTAAACTGTCACTCTAGAGGTATTAGAAAGTACTTAAACTGTCACTTAAAAAATGTGTAGCTATACAAGTGATGACCATGGTAATCAAATGGCTATTCGCATAACAGGTTTACCAGGCAGGCAGTGAGTGGTGGGCTTGCACATACCCCCCTATTCATATGGATAGGCTACTTTAACACCTACTGTAGGTTTCCAGCGGTGACTGTATGTGCATTGTGCGTGTCTCAGGCTACCTGGCTCCATTACTGTGATAGATGAGATTTGTTCAAAGCAAACTTTTAGTTAGCATGCACACATCTAAAGGCGCTCGTGCATGTGACGTCAATAAATGACCGTCCGCCCTGAAAAGAAAACCCCAAAGCACCACTGGTAGCAGCTCTGCACAGTCATGTATGCTGATCAGCGTAGCTCCTATATACAGTATCACATGACCACATCATGACCATGACATCATGTACAGTACATATGAGTTTAAGTTAACTCCGACATACAGGAGTAGGCAGGCACCCAGGCACCATTTTTACCCTTGGGTAAAAATGCTAATTAAGTTCAAGCCTACAGATCATTTTGGTCACTTTATCATCTAATCAGGCTTTTATGAACACCCTGAACAGTTTTTAATATTTATATATTTGATGTAAATGTTATCTTTCCCCCCAGGCTCAGGGCCTCTCCACATACACACCCATTGTAACTTCAAACTTCATTAAAAACACACACTATTTTTTTCTGGTGACTCATACTACCCTCCTAATACGTGAGCAGGCCGTGTTTTCTCAATAACCCTTTTCATTTATTTTTAATAATTCTTTGGGAAAATTTGAAAAATTAAAATTATTACAAATAAATGAAAAATTGTATCGAAAAAAAACATGGCCTGCTCATGTATTAGGAGGGTAGTATGAGTCACCAGAAAAAAATATAATGGAGTTTGAAGTTACAATGGGTGTGTGTGGGGAGAGGCCCTGAGCCTGGGGAGGCAGACCCATGCAAGGCAGAGTTTTTTTAAATGGAATATCCCTTTAAATCCCGATACTGATTCTAGAATTATTCCTCTACACAGTATTACACAGTATAGGCAAAATTCTTGTGTTACGAATTGTGTGTACATCTTGTAGATCAGTGACTTCACTAGCCTTCAGATACAGTATATGACACCAAAGTAGCTTACTACAATTCTAAGGTCAAATTATTCTAAATAAGCTTGTGACCTTGACCTTTTATCACTGAACTGTACTGTCTGTACTGTACTGTCTGTACTTTTACTGTACTGTAAAAACAGTGCAGTAAAAGTTTGTTTATCGGTGATGACACTGATTGACAAATTGTAGCATTCCCTGTGGGATCATAAAGCACCAAATAGAGTGTCTCGTTTGGCTTGAATAAAGCATAGCCTTATTAGCCTACTACCAAGGTTGTCCCGAATATGCCATTTCCTCATATGTGACACAATGTTACTATAGTCCAGCCAGTTTGTGCAGTATTTTGATGGAATCGCGCACTTTTTTGCCTGAAATGCTCGGACTACAATCAGTCTAACCTGCTTGATTCCTCCAGACTCAAATCTAATCCTCATCTCCTTGCTTGAGGGAGCAGGGATTTAAAGTTCCTTGAAGTACACAAGTTCCTTGAAGTACACAATAAAGAGGAGCTCAAGTGGGACACAACGCACGTGAGGATAAAGAATTTGCAACTATATTGCTTTTATCGCCTGAAGAGGTTCGGAGTCTAGGCTACTGCATCCTCAGGCTGGACTACAATAGCTCCATTGAGAGTGTTCTGTCACACCTGGATTCGCCCACGAGAATTATTAAAGTTATATCACTGGATTGATCCAGACAGACAAACAGTCTTTTAATTATATAAAAGAAAATAATGTGTGAATTAAATCAAACAAGCCACCTGTCCTGTTCTCTGATTGGCTGTAGCACGTCTCTACTCTCAGTGCTGTCACAACCCATGTTAGGCTTTTAGGTTATAGGACGGCAAAAGGATCATCTGGGCAGGCATGTTGCATTGTGAACCGGGCTTAAGAAATCTGTTATACAATCCGGGATGAGGTGCGTGTGTGCGCGTGTGCGTGGGTGCATCCGGCAGTGGTAGGTCACTTCAGACAGTGGGTAGGTAGGAGTCTATGGCATCTCAGTGATGTCATGATGACTCAGACATGCAACAAATCGGTCATATATCTGCACAAAAAGGGGTAAATTGCCCCCATTGATTACGGAAGGGTACTTTAGAAATCTGAAGATACCCTTACACTTAAACCTTATGCTGTATGTTTACTGTTCAGAGAGAAAGCAATGGTGCACAGTCATTTAGATAATCATCTGGGGACCCCCTCCCCAAAATAATTCCCTGACCCAGAGGTTGAGAACCACTGCTTTAACTAACCAGAACAAAAAAATAAGCCATGTGCATAGATTACACAGATTATGAGTTCCATTTGGTTCCATTTGTATATAGTCACTAGTAAGACTACCCTAAGCATAAAGTAACACGTAGGATTTACTTTCACACATATTCACAGTATTTAAAGCCTTGCCTTGTACAGACTGCATACAAACAAACAAACCAACTGACTGTGGGGGGAGGGGCAGCTTCTCACTCACACAGTTTTGAGTGAGTGCAGTGAGGGAGATGGGGGATGGGGGATGGGCAGGCAGCACAGGTGAATTTGATCAGTGGCTGATTGCATTGCAAGCTAGTAATCAGCAAGTGGGCTACAGTGGAAAGAATGAGTGAAAGGGTTTCCCTGCACAAGGTGAAATCTTTGAAAAGAGTGGAGGAGAGCTTAACTCAAATTGGTTAACAATCGGCAGACAAACAGGCAGGCAGGCAGGCAGGCAGACAGACAGACAGACAGACAGACAGACAGACAGACAGACAGACAGACAGACAGACAGACAGACAGATAATGTTAATTTAACCTTGCATCATGAGACTTAGTGTTCATTTGGTTCCATTTGTACTGTCAGAGCAGTGTAGATGTTGTTGACTAAAACTATGACGAAAAGTATTTGTCGATTGCATTTCTTTCACTGACAAAAACTAAATAAAAACTAAGCTGTGATGACTAAAACTAAGACTAATTATATTGACAATTTCGTCAACAAAATCAAAACTAGACTAAAACGTTAGGGAGGGACTAGTGGAGTAGAGAGTCATTTTATGTTTGGTTGTTCTCAAGTGTTGCGTGCTGAAAATAGCAGATCTACAAGCTCACAACGTGTCGCGCAACGCGTTGTGAGCTTGTAGATCTGCTATTTTCAGCACACAACCAAGTGTAAAATCACTCATTACGATGCCATCAAGGCCTGCCAAAATACATTTTAGTTGACTAAATGAACTGTAGATTTAGTCGCCTAAAAATGTATGATATTTAGTCGACTAAAATTAGACTAAAACTAAAACTCTTCAGGTCACTAAATTATGACTAAAATTAAATGACATTTTATTCAAAACTAAATCAAAATTTGTTGTCAAAAACAACAGTGTCAGAGTCCCTGGGCCTGAACAGTGGTTCTCAAAGTGGATTCCAACCTGGAATTCACTTTGAGAACCACTGTGTGAACAGAATATGAACATTTTTACATAACAGCATGGTAGCAATATCAGAATAATGATAGTTGACAAAGTAACCATCTTGGTGGTGCCGGTGGTGATAACATTAATATCCAAAGAAAACATTTGCCTTGTCATGGCATGTTCGGGGACATCATAAGCATTTAGCAATACAAAAGATTTGCATTCATTCAACCTTTATTTAATTTCTCGAAAAGATCAATTGAGGGAGATCCTCATTTACTACTTTATTGAAAATAGATGTTTTGATTTATGTAAATGTGGGGGTTTCTGGACTAACGCTGGTATTAAACATAATTCTGGAAAAAGTAGCCTATTTATACATTTGCAGGCAACTGAATAATGGGGATGCAGTAACGCACTGTAGCTTATGAGATACTGCAAATCAATTATCAAATTATAATTGCCATAATTATTCCTTGCAGCTACAAAAATGATGTCATACAACATGTAACTCAACATTAAAGTAGGGCTGGGTGATAAATCTCAGACCTGACTTTCTTTTTTTTTAAGATTAGTTTTTTGGGCTTTTTATGCCTTTATTTGTTAGGATAGTAGACAGACAGGAAATGGGGAGAGAGATGGGGAATGACATGTGGCAAAGGTCGTCCGGATCGGGAATCGAACCGGCGACCTGCATACCTAGACTTGTGGATCTGCTATATTTTAAAGATTCACTTAATTTTTCTTCCTGTGCATTTACCCGCTGGAAAAAACAATGTCATTGCTTAATTGCAGTGCACTTAAAACTGACCCAAAAACAACAAATGTATCGATAATTTATACCTACAATCGACAGGCTGCAGTCTAAGGCAGATTTTGGTTTCGGAAAATGATTTGAAAAATGCTCCCTTCAAATGTTCTGGGTAGCTATAATCACTGTAGCAGGTCCCCCAGCAGCAACGTTTCACCATGGCCGTAATAATGTAATATAAATGTTTTTGATATTAATTTGCCTATATACCAGTAAGACTCCCTAATCGGGTCACATTTATGATCGGCTACTTTTGACTATTTTCCCATATTTTTTTCCCAGGGGGTCCGTGGGGAGCCCTGGCGGTGGCTGGGCCCCTGGGTACCCCCTGGGTGCTGGCCCCGTCTCTCCCGGTCGATGGGGGGCCAAGGTACGGGCTTTTTAGCGGGTTATGGGAGCCAACTTTGGGTGGAAGTGTTTTGCTACGCTGTCGTCCAATCCTCACAGTTAGGGAGAGGGCTTTGCGACAGATCAATCATGCAGTAATCATGCAGATCTACAAGCTCGCAGCACGAAGCATTGTGAGCTTGTAGATTGTCTATTTTTTGGCAAAGAGATTTGGTAGAGAGTGAAAAACTACTGTATCAAGTACATATATTATGTACCTTTTACCAATTATAGAGGGTTTAAATAGTACTGGATATGCAGCTCGGCAAATAAAAGGTGAATTGATCCCAGTGTATGACAGAGGATGATATCACGATAAATTAAATCTCCACAATATGATTATTGTGAGTGTTTTTTATCACGATAAACGATAATATCGTATATTGTCCCATCCCTACGGTCTGAGGTGCTTTGGCGGTCTTCCCCGAATTTTGTCTGATTACAGCGGGGCAGGGCTACATTCCTGTGTCCTACAAAAAATAAATGTTGAACCTTGTTCATGATTGGTGTGTTTTTCAGCTATAGTTTTTGGTCTTATAACCCTTCCAGTAAATCTCTTATGAAAATCTCTAAAGAAGTCAAGAATAACAGACGAGCTGTAAAGTTAACTTCACAAAGCTTAAGTCTATTGACCCCTCAGTCATGACATTTTCAATGTCGCCCTTCGACCAAGATGGATGAAAATGCTAGTTTGTTCACTGCAGAACTTTATTAACAGTAGCTCAACATTGAAGATGTTGAAATCACATCTCTCAGCCTGTTCTCAGGCCTGCTAAGTCACACACAGTAGTCATATTGCATTGAATTGTAGTTTACCATCTCAGTGGCACCAACAACACTTAGTTAGTGAGCTTTGTATCGATGTCATTCCAGTCCTGCATGTTTACTGGCTTATATTCCACTTGTATGGTTGATCCTGAGGGCAAGTCAGGTGTTGAAACAGTAACACACCACTGTAGGCAAGAGACATTGACCGAAGTGCTGTACATGGTGCATAAATGACAAACAGGCCTACCAGTAAGACTCCCTAATCGGGAGATAAGCGACCGTCAGGTCACATGTATACACAAAGACGGATGTAACTGGCATTGGTTCCTAGTTGTGTGGACAATGTATAGTTTTGGTTGGCTCAGAGAATGTGGGGTGTACCGATTTTCGTGATTTTAGGGCAAAATTTGTAGGAGCAGTGTCCAAAAATGTGTTTGAAAAAATCGGCCTGATGGGGGCGCTATATGGGACAGATCCATGTTGATGACATGAGTGTAGACATACTGTGTAGCGATTTACGCAGGAAAATTAAGGAACATTAAAAGCCAGCGAAAAAACAAATGTGTCTTAGGAAGAGATTTAAAAACATCAATAGAATGCCTTGTTTGTGTTTAGCTATGTCACATTTAATCACATTTGACCCTTAAATACCCTGCAGTGACATATTTTCATGTGTTTAATTGCAGCTGTCCTGTTAATGTAGTTAGTCCTGTTAATTCACATGGGCGGAGCTTAGAACCTAATTATCTAATGTCCTCCTAATGTAGGATTTTGTCAGATTGTTAAAACTTGAGTTGTGTTGAGTTTATTCAACTTTTGAAGTGAAATATGTGTTCTATGGCTCAAAATAGATTTTTTGACATGCTCCACATATTAGTAAAGCAAGTGGAAAGTGGTGTCCTGCTAATGTTGTAAACCGCAGGTTTGAGCTAAAGGGTCCTGCTAAACCACATCTACCAGTATTGTGTGTGTGTGTGTGTGTGTGTGTGTGTGTGTGTGTGTGTGTGTGTGTGTGTGTGTGTGTGTGTGTGTGCCCCCTGTGCAGCTGACCCCTCTCTCTCTCTCTCTCTCTCCCTGTGCAGCTGACCCCCCCCCCCCTCCCTCTTGTAACCTGAGACACTCTCTCTCTCTCTCTCTCTCTCTCTCTCTCTCTCTCTCTCTCTCTCTCTCTCTCTCTCTCTCTCTCTCTCTCTCTCTCTCTCTCTCTCTCTCTCTCTCCCCCTGTGCAGCTGACCCCCCCCCCTTCCCTCTTGTAACCTGAGACTCTCTCTCTCTCTCTCTCTCTCTCTCTCTCTCTTGCTCTCTAGCGAATGAGCGGACGGCATAGGGTTGTGGGCGGTATTCCGTGAGTTCTACCGACATACATCTGATCTACATCTGATCTACCTATGAGTTGAGGTGGATGTGAAGTAGGCGTGAATGGGCTTGGAAGTGGGATGCGGCTCTTAAAGTATTGTAGAATAGGATTATAAAAACAAAGCCAATACACCAATACTGCAGTATATAGCAGCTTATCAGCTCCAACAACACAAAGTATTAAACTAAACAGTCATTACAATATATGTCACGTTTCTTCATTTTTTTTTTTTTTGAGTTTCAGTGAAATTGAGAACAGGAGCGCTCGTCGTGCAGCGCGGGGCGGAACAAGCGGCCGATTTGATCCACAACAACAACAACGACAGCGTAGTGTCGGCAGGAATGATAGCGCCTCACCCCACGGAGGTTAGGGTTAGGGTTAGGTATAGTTTTACAGAGGTTAAGGTTAGGGTTAGGGTTAGAGTTAGGCATAGTAAGCTAATGGCTAAACACAGCCGAGCTGGGCTAGTGTAACGCCTATGTGAAGTGAGCAGGAATAGCGTTAGCAGGAATAAGGCTTCCGGCGCCGATCTCTTCAGAATAAGAGTACCCCTAAAGCCATCGAAAAACTTTGAAAAACGGATAATTTTGCCATAATATGGACGTTAAAAATATAGATTAAGTATCTAAACAAACATACAAAATGCAAATTAGGTTTCTGTGTAAAAAAGAAAGATTTTAATAACATAAAAACATGATAAATGGATAAATGCTGTTCACTGGAGTGCATAGCCTACAAATTTGACTCTGGACAGCAGACGGCTCTTTGCATCGCAACTTTGGAGAGAAACAACGAGAGGTGTCGCAAACGAGTGACGTCAGCGACTGCACAAGTGAATGGCTGTTGTCGCCATCTCATGGTGACTACGCAGAATTACACAGGTGCGCTGATAAGAGACTATCAAGGTGAATTGATCCAGGTGGTATTAGGGGTGTGTGCATAGGCGATTTTAAGGGGTGTCCTAGGGTGCACGTGCACCCCCTGGCCGCCAGGTGGCCATTTTGATTTTTTTGATCATAATAAACACGCAATATGATTAAGAAGAAGAACATCTCAAATTCGCCTTTTTTGACCCTTTGAAGCACCCATAGCATGACTTCTAAACCAATCACAGCAAATGGGGGGCGGGAGGTAATAGGACTACTGGTTTCTCAACCAATCACAGTGACTGTCTGAACGTCTCTGACAGCACCGCTGAAAAACAAACGGCAGATGATGACACCTGCAGATTTATCTAAATAACAGAATTAAACAGTTGTTTCACAGTGGAATATGCTACCTGGGGTTAACTACAGACATCCACAGGACATGTGGATAGCTTTTACATTTACCATACGTGAACTAAAGTTTTCGGCGCTGCTCAAAGAGGCTGGATTACACGATGTGTTCTGTGCCTCCAAGGAATAACACTTTCTTCTGGGCACCTCAATATAACATTGGATATTTTCTTGTCATTTTCTTAAGGTAAGACATGGCTTTATTTAACTATCTGTTCACTGTGGAGTTAGCCAGCCTGTTTTCTTCTCCTCCGTGTGTGTGTGTGTGTGTGTGTGTGTGTGTGTGTGTGTGTGTGTGTGTGTGTGTGTGTGTGTGTGTGTGCGCGCGCGAGCGAGCGCGCATGCTTGCTTCACTTGCTTGTAAATATTGGTAGCTGCTGGTTATGGATCTTTGGTGGTGTGGTTGTGCCACACCACCAATGTAAATGACTGCTTGATTGCTTGATGAATGATGATTAACTTGATGTTTGGCTTTATATGTCCTGGCTGTGCTGCCTCTGTCTGCAAAATAAGTAAATAAATCCTATAGACATATGCTCATGGTGTCTAGAAAAAGAAGCACCTGTTTTACACTTTTTTTGTTTATATTGTGTTACATTTGGGTACAAAATTAACTGCAGAAATCCGCTAAAACAACATTACAAAACCGCTAAGCGCGCGCGAGCGTCGTGCACGCGCGCTGCGCGCGCGTGCATGAGGTAATAGAGGTCGTGCACCCCCTGCTGGAAGAGGCTAGAATCGCCTATGGGTGTGTGGTGAACGACAAAACAAGCGCTCTTACCCCAATCTCACCGAGTTACCCAAACTGACTGTAACATATACATTATATGTGTATATATATATAAATATAATATATATATATATATATATATATATATATGCAGTATTTATTATATTTATTAATTACTTGAACCCTAATGCCCCCGTTCTGGAGCAAAAATAGCAGATCTATAAGCTTGCAATGCGTTGTTGCACTTGTATTGTGCACTTGTATCTTTATAGAGAGGCTGGATTTATTTGTATTTGTATTTAATACAGAGGCAGGATATTATTATTATTAAAGCTGCACTATGTAACTTTCTTCTTTAATACCCAGGTATTTTCTTTTTACATTGATTTAATAGAGCTTGCCTGCTTGCTCAGGGGATAAATTAAATATGGAACATCAGGTCAAAATGTGTGTCAGATCCTGTCAGCTATATTTTCTTATGTCTTACCCCTTAAACCTCTTCTTTTATTACTATTTTGAAAAAGATTTTGAAATAGATCAAATAGCCACATCGACACATTGTGAGCTTGTAAATCAGCTATTTGAACAATTATTATATTTTTTTCTTCAAAATAGTAAAAAAAATCTAACCAAGTTTGAAGTGAGCGGTGGTGCATGTGTGTGTGCATGCGTGGCCGTGTGTGTGTGGGGGGTGTGCGTGTGTGTGTGTGAGAGATGCAACAGTGCCACTTGGTCAGCAGCGGTATTACAGCTCATGATACGGAGGAATAGGGACACCAAATATATCCCAAAACGTTCCAAATATCATGTCGAGTCCTTATTAGGGCCTAAGGGGGGCACCCGATGGCCAGTTGTGCGTCGGTCACCAAAATGGGTTGCAGCGGCCCAGCCAGGCCCAGTCAGTTCTGTTCATAACTTGCCATTTGTTTTGGTCACAAGCAGAGCTTTAGGTATGAGTCATGTTCCATTCTTTCCATAACAAGAAGTGGAGAAGAGATGTTTTTCTATTTTTGTATTGGCCAATGGGCATACAAAATGAGTTGTTGAAGTTAAAAATAATTGACATGCCCACATGGTTAACTTTGTAGCCGGCTAACAAGCATCGATAGGCTACTGTACATTCACGTCATGAATCCCAACTATCCCAACTACTAATTGAAGCCGAGGCCCAAAATTGCAAGAAAGAGGTCTCACAGCACATGGTTGGTTCTACAGACTCCAACTTTCGCACACGGATAGCTCAGACCTTTGCCTATTTTCTTAGCTATTTCCTATAGAAGTTCAGATCCAAATTCTACCACAACAATTGGTTAAGAAGAGAATGAACAAGTTGGCATCTACTTGCCTCAACCTGTGTTCACTCATGGCCAACTCTACACAGCCTTATCCAGGGGAAAGAGAGCCAGCGCTGTAAAGGTTTTCATTGTGCATAATGACAAGGGCATTACTGACAACATTGTTTATAGCGAACTCCTTTAGGATAATGGGCATAAAGGGACACAGACAGTCGAGACAGATAGTCCATGGGCCATACGAGTTGTCGGTATCAAAAAGGTGGCAAAGGTTACCATGCATTTTATAAAAGCTCTATATCTGTAGATTATATTTTGGTATGATATTGACCTAGTGGGAATATATGTGTCAAATATCACGTTAATCGCAAGCTGCGTTGATGATTTGACAAATTTTGTTCAAAAACGGAGCAATCCTGCAAACTTTGGAAGCCAATATTAGCCAATTAGGATGGAATATGAAATATCAGACAGATCGCTCTTGATCACATGACTATAGAGATACTGTGTACTGATTTGCGTGATTGTTGGAGAAAATCGGATGGAGTAATAGCAAAGAATGTGTTTTACATAAGTTGTCCTCCTGGTGGCGCTATAAAATGCAAACGTGAAAAATGCAGAGCAAAGGTTTTAGCCTGTAGGGAGTGCGCATACAAAGTTTTCCAATTATCGGTGGGGTTAAAGGTAAAAACACAAATTGGCCTGTTATAGCGCCACCCATGATAGCCTGATTTCAGACTCTACGCTGGAGCTTGAGTCTGAAGTTGTCCCTATTCTATTTGATTACTAGTAAGACACCTCAGGGTGACATGCGACCTCGCCCTAAAGGGCGAGGTCGCGCCAATTCTTGACTATCTGGCCAACCACAGTGTTTCTCTGACGATTCTAGTTGTTATCATTCTGGGGGGAGTTTGTTCATGTTTTTGTGAGGGTATCAACCCTAGGAGACACGGGGAAACATGCAAACTCCACACAGAAAGGCCCTATCGCCAACCCCATCGAGGGTGTGAGCGATGGGGCCTAAACATGGAAATGTGGAGAACACTATATATGGAGATAGTCCAGTCCATCATGTCATAATGGGACTACCATCATAGACAGTAGCCATTGTTAGGCCGGAGTCAATGGCTGTGTCTATGACGGTAGTTCCATATGACATATTGGACTAGACTATCTCCATATATAGTGTTATCCACATCTCCATGTTAGGACTCATATATGGGCATAAAAAGTATGTCATGTGACATCACTTCCTGTACAGACAGTCAGCCATTGACTCCGGATTAACAATGGCTACTGTCTATGACGGTAGTCCCATATGACATATTGGACTAGACTATCTCCATATATAGTGTTATCCACATCTCCATGTTTAGACAGCCAATGACTCCGGCCTAACAATGGCTACTTTCTATGACGGTAGTCCCATATGACATGATGGACTGGACTATCTCCATATATAGTGTTATCCACGTTTCGTGTAGCCGCCCTGTACAGGAAGTGATGTCACAACTCGCTGACATCACACTGACATCACAGAGGATACGGAAGGACGGTCACGAGGATACGGAAGGAAGGAAGGAAGGAAGGAAGGAAGGACACTCAAGCGACACGATTCTTCAGAGTATATGCGACCTTCGGTCGCAAACAAAGGGGAGGGGATTTGAAATTTGAAATTGCAATCACAAGAGATGTGGTGGGAGGGGTTGTGTTTGACTTGTGTACACAAAACATTCCCTCCTCCCCTCCCCTCTATGACATGCACCAAACAGGTCATTGTCTTTGATGTTTCATTGATTAGAGAGAATCACTAACGAGCTATCGACACTTGTAGTTGTAGCTCTTCTGAAGATCAAAGGAGGCAATTAAGAACTCTGGTGAGCCACCCCTCCCTCCACTGTTTCTGTTGATTTTCAAAAGTTAGACGCACCCCTCCTCTGTCTTGCATTGATTTCATTGGTCGGTTAGCCAAGAAACCGAATCAAGAGACGCGTCATATGACACCTCCAGACCAAGAGAAGCAGTCCACTCAGAGAGTGGGCGGGTCTATTGGCTGGAGCCAGGCAACCACCATGAGGCTGATTTGAGAAATTTGAAGTGGCATTTCTTCCTCTGCCTAGTGGGAATGTGCGCATGCCCAATTTCACCAAGATTGCATAGTGTGTTCATGATTTGAGTCATTTTGTTTGAAACGGAGCAATCTTGCAAACTTGTAGCCAATCAGGATGGAATATGGAAAATCGGACAGATCCATGTTGATCACATGACTGTAGAGATACTGTCTACCGATTTGCATGATTTGTGGACAAAATCTCTAGGAGTAGTGTACAGAAATGTGTTTTGTAAACATCGGCCTCATGGTGGCGCTAGAACTGGGCCATGTGAAAAATGTGGGGCAGAGGTTCTGAACTGGCATCCAGGGAGTGTGTGTACTCAGTTTGGCAGCGACCGGGGCAATGGCGCAGGAGATTAGCTGGTAACAAACTGGAGGGACGTACGGACGCACGCACGGACGGAGGGGAAAACATACTCTACACAATTAAGTAAATGAATATAGAAGGAAAAAAAACAGAAGTATCTATTCATCTACCAGAAAAACAAAGGACTGGTCTACATACGGTATATCTAGGACAACTACAGAAAAGGACTGAAATCAGTCTCTTCATTGGGGCTTTTAAGCCGTGACATCATTTTGTAGGCAGAGGAGAATCTGCCCCCAGAGCATTTTCTGTCCCTCGCTATTTCAAAAAACAACGACTAAAGAATAACGACTAAAGTATAATTCTAACACTTTCCTTTCAACAACAAAGAGAAGAAAAATGTGTAAATAGTAAAAATAGTAAAAAGATTCACGGAAACTGGGGGCAGAAATTCTCCTCTGCCTACAAAATGATGTCATACTTAACAGCCCCATAGAGTGGCTTGCATGTGATATACTATATAGAAAGTTTCTCTCTGCAGTAATAATTTTAGTCGTCACCCCCTCTAATGTTGTTGTCTCCACCAGCCGCAGGCTGAGGGAGAGTATGTTTTCGCCCCTGTCTGTCCGTCCGTGCGTGCGTGTGTCCGTCCGTCCGTCCGTCCGTCCGTCCGTCCGTCCGTCCGTCCGTCCGTCCTCCAAGTTTGTTACCAGCTAATCTCCGCCACCGTTGGCCCGGTCACTGCCAAAATTAGCACACACACTCCCTGGATGCCAATTCAGAACCTCTGCCCCACATTTTTCAAACGGCCCTATTCTAGCGCCACCTTGAGGCCGATGTTTGCAAAACACATTTCTGTACACTACTCCTACAGATTTTGACCAAAAATCACGCAAATCGGTAGACAGTGTCTCTACAGTCATGTGATTGACACGGATCTGTCTGATTGTCCATATTCCATCCTGATTGGCTGATATTGGCTTTCAAAGTTTGTAGATCCTCCTTAAATACCCAGAAAAAAATTCTTTTTCTGGGTATTTTCCTCCTGGGTGGATTTCTTGTGTTTCAGGCATTAAGGGGTTAATAATAGAACATGCTCAATGGATATCACTGGTCATCATCTTGAATCCTTAAGAGGTGACCCCAAGCTACAAGAATCAGTTGAGAAAAAAACTTTTACAGGCGAATCCTCGTTCACCCCCACGGCTCCCGGACTAATATTCCATCCTGATTGGCTGATATTGACTTTCAAAGTTTGTAAGATTGGTCCATTTTGGACAAAATGCCCCAAATCGCAAATGCAGAGTGCAATTAACATGAAATCGCACACACACGTTCCCACTAAGCCGAGGAAGAAATGCCACTTCAAATTTTTGAAATCAGCCTCATGGTGGCGCTATAACAGGCCGATTCGTGGTTTTACCTATAACTACACCGATCAGTTTCAAACTTTCAAGCGAAGCGCACTCCCTGGCTGCCAATTCAGAACCTCTGCCACCCACACTTTTCACATGGGCCTGTTCTAGCGCCACCAGGAGGCCAATTTGTGCAAAACTACCTTTTGGCCAGTACTCCTACAGATTTTGTCCAAAAATCACGCAAATCGGTAGACAGTATCTCTACAGTCATGTGATCGACATGGATCTATCTGATTGTCCATATTCCATCCTGGTTGGCTGAGATTGGCTTTCAAAGTTTGTAAGATTGGTCCGTTTCGGACAAAATGCCTCAAATCACAAACGCAGAGTGCAATTAACATGAAATCGCGCACACACGTTCCCACCAGGCCGAGGAAGAAATGCCACTAATTTTTGAAATCAGCCTCATGGTGGCACTATAACTATTCGTGGTTTTACCTATAACTCCACCGATCAGTTTCAAACTTTTTAAGCACACTCCCTATAGGCCAAGGAAAAACCCTTTCCTTGTATTTTTCACATCAGCCTTTTATAGCGCCACCAGGAGGCCGACTTATGTAAGACACATTTTTGGATATTACTCCTTCAGACTTTACCCAAAATTAACACAAATCAGTACACAGTATCTCTACAGTCATATGATCAAGACAAATCCAGCAAGAGCCGCTGATACAAACGACCTACGGCCTGGTCGCGACTTAGGCCACGACTTGGAGGTCGTAGGTCCCGGTTCTGGAGGTTTTGCGCGATCTCGGTCGTAATTCAGCGACCTGGGAAGTCCGCGATCGAAACTCTACGCTTGCTAAGGGAAGGGACGCGAGTTTAGAAACTCTACGCTTGCTAAGGGAAGGAGCGCCGCGATCGAAACTCTACGCTTGCTAAGGGAAGGGACGCGAGTTTAGAAACTCTACGCTTGCTAAGGGAAGGAGCGCTCGTTTTCAACAGCGTCGGCAGGTTAGCTACTCAGTGTCGGCAGGTTAGGGTTAGGGTTAGGGTTAGGGTTAGGGTTAGGGTTAGGGTTAGAGTTGGGGTTAGGGTTAAGGTTAGGGTTAGAGTTAGAGTTGGGGTTAGGGTTAAGGATAGGTTTTGGTGCACCTCGCGCGGTCCAAGTGACTACAATGGAGCGCTTCCTACCTCCGGTTCAGCCAATCACAAGCTTCAAAAGGTTGAATAGCGCTGCTGCTCTAGAATATTCTGCAAAAAGACCTTTTAAATACGACCGCGGACTTCCCAGGTCGCTGAACAACGGCCCGGGGACGACCGAGGTGGCGCAACCACGGCCGGGGGTCGCGAAACTAGACCGGCCGCGACCTAACAAGTATGTACCGCGAACTACGACCTCCAGAACCGGGACCTACGACCTCCAGGTCGTGGCCTAGGTCGCGACCAGGCCGTAGGTCGTTCGTATCAGCGGCTGTCTCTCGACAAATCTGTCCCGTATTAAATATTCAATCCTGATTGGCTAACATTGGCCTCCAAACTTTGCAGGATTGATCCGTTTCGAACATAATGCCTCAAATCAAACACAGCGTGCAATTGTAATGCAAAAGGCCAAGGAAGAAATTACACTACAAAATGTTCAAATCAGCCTCATGGTGGCGCCATGAAAGGTCTAAGATTGGTGAAGAACACATGCCACCCTTTTTACATTGGCCTATTATAGCACCACCAGGACGTATGGCTGGTGGAGACCTGTGCTCGGAAGAGCACTTCTTCTAGTTTTTAATGGTTTCTAGGCCTTCAACCTTGAGACTACTGTACAGTATCTGGATTGCTGTATAGCCATAGGGTAAAACAGAGGTCTCTTCTGATAGCATATTTGTGCTCCGAAACTCTGTCTTTTAGTCGTCTCTTTGTGCGACCTATATAAATGCAACCACAGGGGCATGGCAAGCGGTATACCACAAATGTAGTATTACAGTTGATACGTGCTTTTATGTCATACATTTTTTGTGTCTTAAAGTCTCTAAATTGCTTACATTCCTTTATGTTCATACAGTGATTACAGGAACCACACTTGTAAGTACCCTTCGGAGACCTGTGTAGCCATGTTTTTTTGTTGTCAGCAGCACACACACTCCTTGGCTGCCAAACCACAACCTCCAACCCTCATTTATCACATGGCCCTCTTCTAGCGCCACCATGAGGTCGATTCTTGCAAAACACATTTTTGGACACTTCTCCTACAAATTTTTGGAGCTGTGTGAAACACAGGCTCCCTATACGTGGCTGTGTGGGTCTGTGTGTGTGTGTGTGTGTGTGTGTGTGTGTGTCTGTCTGTCTGTCTGTGTGTCTGTGTGTATGTAGCCTGAACTTCCTAAACTTCGGCACGCCACTAGTCCCACAGTTTTGCCACCACACACTCGCGCCATATGTCAAATCGACCGGCTTACTCGGGAATCGTGGGCTATTACTTTTCTAAGAGAAAGGTTCTATAGTTTAATTGATATTAATTTATTAGTGAATTAATTTTCCCCATTGACTTATAATGGGAATCGCAAAAACTCACATTCAATTATTTGTCTCTCGCAAGACTTGGAGAGGAGGTTCATAATGATTTCAAGGATTAAATAAAAAATAATTGTGTCATTTGGCCGCATGGTGGCGCCATAACACCCCACTTTACGTTTTGGCCTGTAACTCTTGAACCGTAGGTCGGAAAATTAAAAATATTTTTTCCCTGGATTCCTTGGGTCATGACGCATCTCCCCATATAGGCCACGCCCATTTGCCGCACCATTTACGCCACTCGCGCAATATATACATCAAAATGTGCGGCTCGGCCAGGAATGGTGTTCTATTACCTTTCGTTCCGATCCGCCTTACCATGCCGACGTAATCGGCAAAAAACAACGCTTAATTGTCCCCATTGACTTATAATGGGACAATGCAAGAAATCACTTTCAAGTATTTTTCTCTCGTAAACCATAGGAGCTACAGTTTCAAACCTCGGAGAGGAGATTCATAATGATTTTAAGAATGAATCGAAAAAAAATTACATCACTCGGCCTCATGGTGGCGCTATAACGGCCCACTTTACGTTTTGCCCCGTAACTCTTGAACCGTAGATCGGAAAATTAAAATTCTTTTTTCCCTGGATTCCTTGGGTCAAGACGCATCTCCCCATATAGGCCACGCCCATTTGCGCCAGGATAGATTTTCTGCCATCTTGAATTTTCTCCAAAACACACTTTTTGCTCCTTTTCCTACATATTTTCTTCAAATGTCACAAACATCGGTACACATGATCTACACACACACACACACACACACACACACACACACACACACACACACACACACACACACACACACACACACACACACACACACACACACACACACACACACACACACAGTTCCACTTCACACGGGTGTGATTTTCCCTAAAATCCCGCAAAGCAGTACACACTATGTCTAGACTCTCTAGTCTAGAGTCATGTCATCAACATGGATCTGTCCCATTTAGCGCCACCATCAGGCAGATTTTTACATGCGACCTGATGGTCGCTTATCTCCCGATTAGGGAGTCTTACTGGTCCTTTTTATAGGATTTGCTACAGAGCTGTATGTAGTAACATAATAAACCTGTTGTCCTGGGGATTCTCTTGTCTTTTTATTATTCAGATCCAGGGGCAGACTGGGCTTGTTTATAGGCAATGCCTATAAACAAGCACAGTCTGCCAGCCATGCAGCCCAGTCTGACCAGAATGCCTATTAGGTATCCTGGGCTTTGTTTTGTAGCCTCTGTGCAAAACGGTTTGACCTGACTACAGCCTGCTCTTAACTCTTTTTCAGTGTCACAAATACGTCTAAGGCGTTGAAATTGTCCAAAAGGTATGTTGTCTTCACCCTTTGAGATAATCAAGTCTAGGGAATTGACCTTGGTTTTGGAATATTTAATGGCCAATGTTATATTTCTATTGTTAGTATTCACCATTTTATTTTGTCACTATAGTTGCTGTTAAAAACAGAATCCTTTTCTCATAGACCTAAACACTAATTGGCATAGTTAGGGGCAAAATAAGCCCCCATAGCAGTACCTCGATCTTGAGTATATAATTGGTCTTACTCCAGAGTCCAGGGCAAAAATCCACTCGTCCGAGACAGTTTGCCCTCTTGGCTCCCAAGTTGTGGAATAAACTCCCTGTCGCACTTAGAACAACGGACTCACTCTCTACCTTTCGCCGTGGACTGAAGACTCACCTTTTCAGACTCCACCTAATCCCTTAGCACTACAGTAAAATCAATGACCATACATGAAGCTAATTAACATTTGTTTGTTAGGTTTCTTTAGAACTTGATTATATTGTGTTTTTCTCTAGATAGATATCCATTTACATTGTTATATTGCTGTTAATGTACTGACCTATTATCTTGTTTATTATTGCGATGTTGTATCTGCTTATTGTAAGTCGCTTTGGATTAAAAGCGTCTGCTAAATGCCTAAACTGTAAACTGTAAACTGTTAGAAAATAAATATTGTTTTAAGAATATTCTGGATTGTGTACCCGTAATTGCTGGACTATAAGCCGCACCTGAATATAAGCCGCACCAGCTAAATTTAGAACAAAAAACAAATGTTTACATATATAAGCCGCACCTGACTATAAGCCGCAGGTGTCCTTCCTGCTTCCCGCTAGAGTGCCCCTGGTGGCTGTTAACTGTACAAATCTATATATAAATCCTTATTAAAGACCATTGTAAAACTAACTAACTGGCCGTTTGCTGTAAACGGCCAGCACCTTTGTATAAGCCGCAGGGTTCAAAACATGGGAAAAAAGCTGCGGCTTATAGTCCAGCAATTATGGTAGTTGTCATAGAGCTTCCTTATCCATTACCACCACTGCTCCTCCTTCATCAGCTGGTTTTATAATGATTGATTCATTCTTGGCTAATAAATTCAAAGACTCTTTTTGAGATTTTGTCCAATTCTGACCACCAGTTGTATGAGGTGTGGAGAACAACTTCTCAATGTCATAGTCCACCTTTTTAGTAAAGGTAGTCAGAGTGGCATTTGATTCTGGAGGCATAAAATGGGACTTGGGTCTAAAAAGAGACCTAGGAGCAGTGAAATCAGTTCTGAAAGTATTATGATGGTACCACACTTTCAGGTGAAGGCTGCGATAGAATCTAAATAGATCAATCTTGGTGTTAAACTCATTGGTGTGGTGAGTGGGGGAGAAAGAGAGGCCTTTAGACAACACACTGACACAATATGGGGAAAGAGGTGTGTTTGAGATGTTGATTACCGTCTTTGATTCGGACTCCTGAGACCCTGGCGTTGACCTTGACCGCCTCCTACCCCTCCTTGTCTTGGCCTTTTTATCATGGATCTTGTGGGTTTGAGCCACGGGCCCTCGTCCAAAAAAGCTGATGTAGATGAGGCAGAGGGGGAGGATTCAATGGGGTTAGGAGTGGAAGTGAATTCTTTTTTTGAAGATTTGTTTTTTTGGGCTTTTATGCTTTTATTGCTAGGACAGTAGACTGACAGGAAATGGGTGAGAGATGGGGAGTGACACGCGGCAAAGGTCGTCCGGAACGGGAATCGAACCGGCGACACCGCTAGGCATCCATGCCTATGTGGCAATGCCTAATAAGTGGTATGCGCCTGGACCAGTAGGCCAGCGGGGCCCCGGAAGTGAATTCTTCATCACTGCTGGTGAAGTTGAAAGATACAGACCGCTGCCGCTGTCCCCATCTTTTTAGTATTATAAATAATCTACATAATCCAGATATTCTACATATTCTACTCCAGTCATTCTCAACCCTTTGTATTTCTGGGACCCTCAGTTTGGTATGGATCAGACCACAGACCCCCATTTGATACCATGTTTATCCCAGGGACCCCAGTCTACTGTAAAATCATCAGTATTTCTAACTCTGAAAGAAATGGAACCAAATGAACCCATAGCTGTCAACACACATGTGAACGCACTCACACACAGTGGAATAATACTGTAAACTTAATATGGGTCATTGTTACCCAGTGGAAAGTCAGTACACGCTGGACACTAAATAAAGTCAAGGACCTGAGAGTTCCAACATGTGGTTTGATAAGAACTGACAACACTGAATGTCTGCTTCTGAACAGAGTGGATGGGAATGTATTTGATGTAAATCAGCTGTCGTTGTTTTAAAATATATAGTAGCCAGGTTTTTAGCGAGGGTTCTGTCAGCTTCCGCGACGTGAGTGAACGGGTTGGGTTGTAGGGTGCGAATGCGATCAGGCTTTGGAGGTATGGAGGTGCCATACCTTTGGCTGCTTTAAAGGCCAACATCAGTGATTTGTATGAGAACCACTGCTTTAAAAATCACGTTTAAAAACTCACTTGTACTCTTTGGCTTTTATTAAACCTACTGTACTAGATGTTTCTGAGAGTCAATGTGTCTGTACATCTTTATTTATTTAACCTTAAAAAAATCGTGGGATAAACATTTTGGGGTAAAAATAAATGCTGTTGTTTTAACTTTAACTCTATAAATACATTTTATTGGATATAGTAGCCCATATCAGACCTTATGTTTGTTATGTTGGTTATAAAGAGAATCTTTCTTTAATACAGAATGGAAGAATCTCCAGACTCACCGATATTTCAGCCTGGTCATGGTCATGTCATTAACTGGGGAGTTGATCTGAATGAGCAAATGTAGCAGATCCAAACCCTTTGATCATTCACTTTATTATTATTTAGTATTATTAATTATTAATAGCCTATTATTAGAGGCTCATACAGGCTCAAACCCTTTGATCATTCACTTATTTAGTATTATTAATTATTAATAGCCTATTATTAGAGGCTCATACAGGCTGAACCATGTGTTGTATTTAACTCTGCATTCTGGCCTTTTGTTGTTGTCTTTCATTTCTCTTTTTTACCCAGCTTCTTTTTTGTGGAAAAAAATGAAAATGTATTTTTTTATTAATAGCAAATAATCCAATAATCCACATGTTAATATTCCGTGATACACATGAATGTTGTTTTTCTCATAATCTGTCATATTGACATAAACACATAATCACTGCTAGTCTTCTATCTAGATCAGGGGTTTTCAAAGTGGGTGACGGGGCACCCTGGGGTGCCGCAACGGCAGTCCAGGGGTGCCGCGAGATAATTTGATAATATTTGAAATTTATTTGGACATTTAAAAATATATTTGGATCATTTTAAACTTGAAGTACAAAGTTAGTTTCAGTCAGTTCTAACCAAAATGGCTATTATCTATTTTTTTCCGCAACATAATCGCTAAAATATGCTATAAATATAAGGTGCTGGGAAAAGGAATATAATGTAGGGGTGCCTTGGATGAAAAAAAAAATATTTATAGGGGTGCCCCGAGCCAAAAAAGTTTGGGAACCCCTGATCTAGATGCACAACAGTGCTTTTTCAATGTGTTTATTAAGGTGAATATGAACATTATGGATGCTCTTTAAAGTAGTGCTTCTCAAACTATTTAATTCCTAAATTAATGTAGGCCTATAGCAGGGGTGCCCACACTTTTTTGACGTGTGATCTACTTTTAAAATGACTAGCTCAACATGATCTACCCATCCAAAATGTTTTAGCTGAGGGCCTGAGGGGGGCTTTGGAATAGCAGCACTGGCGTTACATTTTAGACAAACACACTTACCGGTACTATAAGGGGGAAATAAATGGGAAATACTGGGGGAAATGTCTTCATCCCATTCTGTATGGAAGTGGTAGGTTTTGGAGTTCTTTGTAATGCTACTGACTATTGAACAAAGTATTGCATTGGAGGTTTGCCTACTTTAGAAGCCATGAAGGGAGCTGACAGGCCCTTCTTGATGTCATATTGACATATTCTTTTTATTATTTAATTATATATTTTTAGAGGCATGTCATGTGGTCTACCTGCACACCCTTGGTGATCTACTAGTAGATCACGATCTACCTTTTGGGCACCCCTGGCCTATAGGTAGTTGTCTGTGGACCCCCGTCTGAAGGACTTTGTGCCAGTGTGCCATGGACCCCATAAAAGATTTGTATTAACATGTTTCAAAATTATGATGATTTTCGTAATTCTTCAACAAAAAAACGAATTTAAAATAGTAGATCTATAAGCTCAAAAAATATGTTGCAATGAGATGAATTGTGAGCTGTAGATCAGCTATTTTCCAAAAGATCAACTAGGGTTAAATGTTCCTCATTTTGCTGGGGAACGCCTGAAAAGTGTAAACTCTTCAAGGACCCCTCAGAGACCTCGGACCCCACTTTGAGAACCACTGCTTTTAAAGTAACTAGTCCTTACCCGTTCAAAGATATGAGCTCTGAAATGATGTGCAGTGTGTGGGTTATGGGATGTGCACTGTGCACACAGTATATGAGGGATGGAAAGTAACTTTAACTGGTGCTTGCATGATAATATGTAGGAGCATCAATGTAAGAAATACCCGTTTCGTTTAATGGCTACAGAGATACTGTGTACCGATCTGCATGATTTTGGACAAAATCTGTAACAGGGCAAAATTATAGTATAGATGGTACTAGTATAGCAATGTTATATGGAATAGACCAGTACACTCTATAAAGTAGCAGTGCAGTGTTACATAGAATATACCAAAACACTATAAATGAAAGGGAGCGGTAGACTTTGATTGATTGATTGAATACTTTATTAGAAGTTCGCATAGGAAAAGTACAGGACGGTACAGTTCAGATACAAGGTCTACTACCTTTTGTACTCAATTAATGAAAATTTAGTACAAGCAGTGTTACATAGAATAGACCAGACCAGAACCCTATAAAGTAATGGTAGCAGTAGCAGTGTTACATAGAATTGACCAGAACACCACTGAACACATTGTATGTGTCTGGGTTCTCATAGAGCCTGTATCCTCCTTGTAAACGCATGTAAACCCTGTCCCCTTCCTCCATCTCTACGATCATTCCACTAGATATCTGTTCATGACCTCCAGTATTGTATCCACAGTTACGTAAGAGTTGCTGCTCATTTTTATACATACTGATACAGAAATACTCTGATGACCAAAGGTTAACTGCAGCATATGTGAAGAGATAGACTCCTTTCGATGGTGCTGAGAAGATACCTGAACACACATGCACGGCACGTGTGTGCACACGCACACACACACACACACACACACACACACACAAACACACACACACACACACACACACACACACACACACACACACACACACACACACACACACACACACACACACACACACAAAATGAAAATTATAAAAGCAGATCTACTATCTCTCTCTCTCTCTCTCTCTCTCTCTCTATATATATATATATATATATATATATATATTAAGGCTGGGACTTTTAACTGATTAATTGTGATTAATTAATTACAGAAAATTAACGCGATTAAACAATTTTACACATTTTAATCGCACTTAGTTTTTGCACCACAGAACCTTCAGTTTCAGGCATACTGATCATAGCGATGCACCAACCAAGAAGAGACAACAAACGCAAAGGGAGAAGTAGCCGATCAGAGCGCTTTGCTTGGCCCAGTGGATGCGAAATTTAGATTTAAAAAACTCACTTGTTGATTCACTCCTACAACAAAATGTGTTTTACTTGAAAAAAAAATGCTTCTCAGGTCAAATATCAATGTGTGATTAAAATGCGATTAATTGCGATTAATTAATCACAGAGCCTGTAATTAATTAGATTAAAAATGTTTTTATCGCATCCCAGCCCTAATATATAAATATATATATATATATATATATATATATATATATATATATGGTTACATGGTTACTTTCCTCCTAACATGGTTTAATCACCACCATCACCACCTACCTGTAGATGGATTGTATGCGTTGCCGATGTTACTGTGGACCTTCTCGTAAACCAGAGTGGTGAGAGAACCAAATGGTCCAACTTGTCCAGCAATTGTCCTCAGACCAGCAGAGAAGCCAACCTTTGGTTTGTCTGTCAACAAAGGAGCATTATCATATTGTTTAAATATTATAAAAACATATAATTATGCTGTTGCAGTATATAGCAGCTTATCAGCTCCAACATGACAAAGTATTAAACTAAACAGTCAGCATATAATATTATTGTATGTCCATGATTTATTATTACTAGAAGCTCGGCCGGCCGAGCGTCTAGTCAGGGGCTGGCCTACTCAGGAACGATGTAAATAGGGAATGAATGCCCCACCCTTTAATGCAAACCTCATTATACCGTTTTGACCATCTGTTTGCCTGTGTCCATTTATGACCATACATGGAGATATCTGTCTGTCTGCGTCAGCTCCGCATATACGGAGATTCCGAACCGGTTCCGCAAAACCGCGTATCGGGTCGGGTTAAGGCCGGCACTGCACTCCTTGCTGCGGCGGGGAACACTCGTTCCGAAGTCTGTGTAATGAAAACCCCATTATACCTGCTGTCATAGGACCCGTTTTACCCATCTGTTTGCCTGTGTCCTTTTATGCCCATATATGGAGATATCTGTTTCTGTCTGTCTGCGTCCATTTTATGCCCATATATGGAGATCTCTGCAGACACAGTGCCGGTTCCGGAAATCCCTGTTGTCAGACATCAGCTCCGCATACGTAGATTCCGAACCTTTCGCGCCGGTTCCGGAAAATCACGTATCGGTTTGGGTCGAGGCCGGGCACTGCACTACCTGCTGCGGCAGGGAACGTGCGTGCCGAAGTCTGTGTTGACTCATGTGGCGTACGTGATGTCAGAGCCTTTTATGCCGGTTCTGGAAAACCCTGATGTCAGACATCAGCTCTGCATACTATTTGCACAGGAATGATGTCAGAATGAGTCAGCAGAAGTGATGTCACAATGAGTCAGCGCTTGCGCCAGTTCCTCCGGAACAGCCTGATGTCAACAATCAGCTCTGCATACGGAGATTCCGGACCTTTCGCGCCGGTTCCGGAAAACCGCGTATCGGGTCAGGTCGAGGCTGGGTACTGCACTCCGCGCCGCGGCGGGGAACACGCATGCCGAATCTGAAGCCGTTGGGACGAACGGTTCTCGCAATATGCCGACTGGAGTCATGGGTAGGTCTTAGTGGCACTGCTCTCCAGCTAATGAAGTCCTATCTGACATCAAGAACAGTATCTGTCGAAATTGGAAATGCCACCTCCTCCTCTGTCCCCCTTAGCCACGGTGTTCCACAAGGATCAATCCTGGGCCCTCTACTATTCTCTATCTATATGCTTCCTTTAGGTCAAATAATCCGCAAACACAACATTCATTTTCATTGCTATGCAGATGATACCCAACTATATAATACCTACCACTCAATACTTCTAACCCCAACTGCCTATCCTCCCTAAAAGCCTGCTTAACCGACCTGCAAAATTGGATGTCTGCCAATTTCCTGCAACTCAACACAAATAAATCTGAAATCCTCCTGTTCGGCCCCCTTACTTCTAGATCCCAACTCCACAACTCTCTCGGTACACTGTCAACTAATGTTACACCGGTAGCAAAGAATCTCGGAATACTACTCGACTCTGACCTCCGCCTTGAAGCACAGGTAAAATCTGTTGTCCGTACCTGCTTTATCCACATCAGAAACATTTACAGAATCCGGTCTGCCCTCTCCACTCCCAACCTTCACATAGTCACTAACGCCCTAATTTCATCGTGTCTGGATTTCTGTAACGCCCTCTATTCGGGTATCAGTAAGGGCGCCATTCACCGCCTGCAGCTGGTGCAGAATGCGGCGGCCAGGCTCATTACTGGGACAAGGAGGTCTGAACACATAACCCCAGTACTGGCCGCACTGCACTGGCTACCTGTTATTTATAGGATAGATTTTAAAATGTTATTATTAACTTTTAAAGCTTTAAATGGCCTGGCACCTCAATATCTTTCTGAACTGGTGCAACCCTATGTACCTGTCCGTCAACTGAGGTCCTCCAACTTAGCACTTCTAGAGGTTCCGAATTCAAATATGGTGACCAAAGGGGTCAGGGCATTTGCTGTCAGGGCCCCGACCTTATGGAACAGCCTTCCTGTGGAACTCAGGCTTTCTGGCACCATAGCCATATTTAAATCTAATTTAAAGACGTACTTTTATAGGAAAGCCTTTTTAACCCCATAACTGACCCCTTTGCGATACTGCTGTTTTGTGTTGTTTTTACTCTATTTTGTTTTTGCTGTAATTTTATGATATATGTTTCACTAATTGTTTTTATCATGTTGTTAAGCACTTTGTAACATTGTTTAAAAAGGTGCTATATAAATAAAGTTTATTATTATTATTATTATTAATATGCGGATTAAATACATACACGCACACGCGCACGCTCACAGGGACTTCTCGCATTTATTGTAAGATATATTAATTACTTGAACCCTAGTGCCCCCGTTCTGGAGCAAAAATAGCAGATGTTGTGCTGTTTATATCTTGTATACAGAGGCATGATGTTTTTTTTTTTTATTATTAAATATAGAGGCAGAATTTATTATTATTATTTAAGCTGCACTATGTAACTTTCTCTTAACCCTTAACTCTGAACTAAGTAAGATCTGCACATGGCTTAATGACAACAAATTATCAATTCACCTGGTCAAAACTGAATCCATCCTCTTTGGATCAAATCATAACCTTAAAAAGGTTGATAACTTCACAATCAAAGTGGGTGACAAGGTTATAACACGAAAAAACAAAAATTTCCTACTTAGGATGTATCCTTGAAGCTAATCTTTCCAGCGAAACGGAGTCCACTTATCGTTCGTGACGCCCCAATAGCCCTAAAAACAAGGCTCCAAACAGCCCAAAACAAACTAATCAGGGTGCTGCTTAACCTTTCCTATCAGACTAACCTCACCGCTATAGTCACCAGTTAAGAGCGGGGTGGCTCAGAGAGTACAGCATCTTGCAGTGGGCCTGGTGTACAAGATACACTGCACCACCAAGATACCCATGTACCTGACAAAATACTTTAAAAACATTAAGGATGTCCACAATTAGTGCCACAGATCACGTTCAGTCAACTCAAAGAAAGGGTCAAATTCGTTTTCCTGCTATACCACCAAAATGTTGAACGCCTTACCGAAGGCCTTAAAGGAGTGTAAATCCCTAACATCCTTAAAAATCACCCTGAAAAACTACTTACAGGCGGCAGCCGCCCGTAACTGGTAAAAACAAACTTAGCCCAGCCTTACCCTCCCGCTGACCCTTCTATTGTAAATATCTACTGTATATTCTTTTGCATTTCTTTTGACGATATGTAGGCCTACTGCATAATACTGTGTTCTATCTGTCTGTCATTCAATGTTATGAGATACATAAAGGTTTCCTGCATGAGCTGAAAAGCTTACTAGGATCTCCTTTTAGTTGACCTTGTACCAGTGAACTGTACTGTCATGAAACTGTACCTTATATGCAAACTTCTAATAAAGTCTTCAAACAATCAATCAAAATAACCTGATTTTTTTTTTTTTTTTTTTACATTGATTTAACAGAGCCTTACCCCTTATCCCTAAACTTTTTTGTTTTACTATTTTGAAAAATATTTAAAAAATACTTCAAATAGACACATCGACACATTGTGAGCTTGTAGATCATCTATTTGAACTATTTAAAAAGGTTTTTCAATATATATATATATATATATATATATATATAAAAAGGCAAAAGAACTTTAGGGGAAAGGGTTAAGGCATGGACGAAAATATAGGGCCCTATAAGTGAGAAATTACCTTGACACGATCTAAATGTCTCAATAGAAGAGCAGGGAGGCAAAATACAACCACCCCAATTGTATAAGTTGTATTGTATTAACATACTCTACCATACAGATTGTATAAGTTATATGGTATTAACATACTCTACCATACAGATTGTATAAGTTATATGGTATTAACACGCTCTACCATACAGATTGTATAAGTTATATTGTATTAACATACTCTACCATACAGATTGTATAAGTTATATGGTATAAACACGCTCTACCATACAGATTGTATAGGTTATATTGTATTAACATACTCTACCATACAGATTGTATAAGTTATATTGTATTAACATTAGGAGTGCCACGGTTCAGTCAGCCCACGGTTCGGTTCATATCTCGGTTTTTGGCTCACGGTTTCGGTACGGTTTCGGTACAGTAAAATTTTAAAATGAAAAAATAAAGAATCCAAAATGTTCAGTTAATTTTAAAGATGGGGTGCAATCATTTGTTTCCCCCTTAATTTTAAAGATGGGGTGCAATCATTTGTTTCCACCCTAAAACATAATAATCAGTTATTATGATTATACTAGGAGGAAGATTTTCTCCAAAAAGTGTACAGAAAGAATTAAAATTATGTTTTTATTTATTTTAAAAATAAAGAAATTCGGTTCATTCGGTATGGGCTGTTCGGTTCGGTACAGGACCATTTGGTTCGGTATACTGGTTCGGTTCAGTATTGTGGCACCCCTGATTAACATACTCTACCATACAGATTGTATAAGTTATATTGTATTAACATACTCTACCATACAGATTGGACAAAATTAAAATGTATTGATTTTAAAAAATGTACATAGTGCTGCTTTAAATACAGAGGCAGTATTCATTATTATTTATTATTATTAAATACAGAATAGGATTGTGTTTTAGAAGTGTAGTATCGTATATCACTGAGTTTATAATTCAATAAGTCTACCGCAGGGTCTTAGTTCATGAAGTTCAGTAAGAGAGACATTCTGAGATACAGGAGGAGGCTAAGGATCCAGAAGATTCAAGTAGGACTCGGAGGTCTTTGAATGTTTTATATTAAATAAAGCAGGATGTCATAGTGTTGATAAAAGTGGGATTTCATCCAACTGTATTGCTTTCAAAAGATCTACAGTATAGTTGCAGCAATAGAAGTAGTAGTCAACACATTATATAAGGACCGGTATGAATATCATTGTAATAGTTCAATCTACTTATACATGAATTTACCTTTAAATAAAAGGTCAGGTGACGGAATCTCATCAGAAATTGTTCAATAACAACGATAATTGTCTAAACCTACTTCTTTCATTCACCTAAATGGCTGGATCCTCATCGCTGACATTTTAATAGTGGAAGAAGTAAAGTCATTACTTTGGTTAAATGTAACATTGTGAGTGTGACAGTATTATTAACATTACACATAGTTGCTCATTAATAAGCACTTAAACACAACCAAGGTCCCACAAGGCTACAAGGTCTGCTACTAGTATTTCACTGCACACCAAATCTCTTTGTATATATAGCAGATCTACAAGTCTTCACAACATGTCACATTGCGTTGTGAGCTTGTAGAGCTGCTATTTTTGCCAAATGTTTGCCAAAGAATAGGTATGCTATCACTATTTTTAAACTGTGGAGTTTAAAATACATTTGTTTTTCTTTGCCTATGTGGGGAATATAATAATTTTAGAACATAATGTTTGCTAAACATACTTATAGTATATAAACATACTTATAGTATTTTAGTATATTAACCGACCATATTAGCATATAAACATACTTACTCCACAGTTCCTGCACTTGGCTCTCAGCAGCAGTCAGCCTGGTTTCTATGGTAGACAGCATTGCAAGATGGGCTGAAATCAGAACAACATTAGCATTAGGTCAATCATACAGAAAATACATGTTGAGTAAGTAGCTTTACATGTGGATTATATTAAACAACGATACAGTAATTATCAAAATCTATTTTCTGTGACCAATCAAAGAAATTAAAGGAGTAGTTCACCCAAAAAATACTTAATTACACACCACCTGAAGCCTTGAATTCATTCATGGATATATACTTTTTTGTTTTTGTGGCATTCCTAAGCCAATAATTTGATGACTGGTGGAGTCTCCGGTAGTCTCCATTGGGTCTCCTACCGGAGAATTTTATTTATGAAATGATTGGCTCAGGGATGAGACAAACATAAAAACAATCTCCATGAATTCAAGGCTTCATGGGATGTGTAATTGATAGAAAATAAGTCACTTTGTGGAACTACTCCTTTAACCCTGAAGTAAGTCTCCTTTCAACACTACTTTTGTACTCGCTGAACTGTTCAAATTACCTTCACTTTCTTCCTTCAAGTCTTCCACCTGGGATTCACCGGTACTCATTCTGGTCTCAAAGCCTTCGACTTGACTCTCGCTAGCACTTAGTCTAGTCTGTAGAACTTCAACATGGCTCTCGCTGGTGCTGAGTCTGGCCTGGAGGTCTTTCACTTGGCTTTCACTGGTACTCAATTTGGCAGCCATTTCTGAAAGATATCACAGAGAAACATAATGTTACACTATGAAACACATTTCAGCCTGTACCATAACTTCTTCAAGCTCCATTGTGACCTTACTAACCTGTGATTAACACCCCCTGCTTCTTGGCTTCTTCCTCGCTGATTGCCAGCCTGTTCTCTGTGTTGCTCAGCGTACCACTCTGCAGCACCACAGTGGCTCCCAGTTTGTGCACCATGTCTCTCAGCTTCATCAGCTCCTCCCAGAGGTCTGGTGTTAAAGGACAAATTTAGTTTTTTACAACAAGGGTTCATATTTTTGATTGTAATTAAAGAATATAGAAGATGAGTGTTAAAACTATTTAATTTACTTCTTACTATTGTTTTATTTCAGTGGTTGGGGGCATGCGTACAAGTGGCTAAATATGTCATTTTACACAGAATAAGCCCTTTCCCAAGATACAACGCAACCTTTCATGGTTGGATGTGACTTATGGGGGCTAGAAGTGTTACTGGAAATAGCAATAAAGAAACTGCTGGCTTATTGTGTCTAAAAATACATATTTAGCCACTTGTACGCATGCCCCCATGCGTACGCATGCCCCACATTTTAGCACGGTAAACGCGATAAAACAATAGAACGAAGCAAATGAAAACATTTTTATTTTCTCTAATTACAATCTAAAATATGAAACCTTGTTGTAAAAAAACAAAGTTGTCCTTTAAGATGGTACCTGGTTCACCATTGCTCTGTCTCTCATTGACCAGTCCATTGTGTCCCTCAGCCTCAGTCCCAGACAGACAGAACAGCAACACCAGCAAAGCCTCACAGCCCTTCATCCTGAAGCTGAGTAACTGAAGCTACGGTGCAGCTGCCTTTTATCCTCTCCATCCTCATAAACTAACATTGGATACGTCATTGTACCCTGTGGAAAGTTAGTGTACTGTACACACCTGAGAACTCCAACATGTGGTTTGATAAGAATCTGGCAAGGATGAATGTCCTGACTCTGAAAGGAGTGGGTGTGAATATATTTCATTTAATCAGCTGTTGTTTTATATTGTAATGTGCTTCACTGAGTTTAAAATGTGCCTTTAGAAATAATATAACTGAAAAGATCAATTCAAAACAGATTATGACTTCAACAGATAATTCACATTATATATTCACACATGTTCATATACTGTAGGCTGCATCTTGTCTGTCTAAAGGTGTTTGTGTGGAGACCAGTGCGCCGTCCATGCGTGTGTGTGTGTGTGTGTGTGTGTGTGTGTGTGTGTGTGTGCGTGCGTGCGTGCGTGCGTGCGTGCGAGACAGAGAGAGAGAGAGAGAGAGAGACCATATCAGTTTATTGAAAATCATCAATGGCCTAGTTAAATGAATGCTTCAGGAAGGAAGGTCATTAGTGGTAGGCCTATGTATATTTATATTGTATTTCAAACCCACTGTAAGCTTTACTGTAAAAAGACATTGTCCCTACAGTATGACACCCTGTTGTTCAATGCTCCAAGACTCATGCTAATCAACCACCCCTTACATAACTATACACTAGGCTACAGCAGGGGTGTTCAAAGTGCAGCCCAGGGCCCAAATGCGTCCAGAGGATTCATTTTATCATTTCATTCCTAAATTGTATTATAAATGGCCCGCCAGCACAGTCAGACAAGAATATTTTGCCTGTTGTCTCATTCTGAAGGGGTCAAAGAAAGGCTATTTTATTGTATTTTTTAGCTTGCACGTCTGTTTACAGTTATTTGTGTGTTATTTGTTCAGCGCGAAGAACTTCTGGGGACTCATGTTAGTTCAGAGCACACAGATAGTTAAAAAAAATCGTTTAAATGCGATGCATATACTCTATGTCTATGTGACATTGTATGGTCCGACCGAAAGCTACATTATGTCAGGCGATAGTCAGTCCTTGGGTACATTTTCTAATGTGGGCCCCCTTTGAAAAACAGTTTGGACACCCTTGCACTACAGAGTCATTATGTAGTATTAACATCTGTGTGTGTACTCACTGTAATGCTTAAATAGCCTTGCTTTTACTACTCAATAAGTCTGCTTTGTTTATAGCTTGTTTCTGACACACATGTTGTTGTTTTTAATGCTGTGAGAAGCACATTTTAACTATTTTAAAAACGTCTATAATAGTTATAATCCTAATGATTATTATCATTATTACATTTAACATTTTTCTTTGTGAAAATGCATTTTGCTTCACCTCAGCTCTCAAAGAAAATGTCAAACTGTTCCTTGATCCAGAGTTTGAGCACAGGACAGCATAGAGTTTATGATTCTCTGCCTTGCTCAAAGACTCATCTGCAGGGCAGACCAGGGAGTTAAACCAATTACTAGTAATAAATGTTCAGAATATTCTGTTATTGATGTGAGAGGGTTAATAACATTACTAAGAGGAAGACTAATCCTATGTTTGGTCCCGAGAGCTTATTCTGCGGTTACTTTATAAATATGTGGCAATAGCGTCGCCCGGTGGCCACACTAAACTACTGCAAGGAAAATCTGAGTATAATGTCCATCCCTCCATAAGTGCAGTATTCTTTTGCTTTTATTTATACAAAACCAATTAAGGTTATAGAGAAACCTTATATTCATTGTTTTGTTGCTTTAGAGTTTTTAATTTAAAGAGAATGGTTATACATTACTATGTTTTATCCGTCTGTCTGACTGAGATACATAAAGTGGTTCCTGTGTAAATAAGCTGTAAGGCTTTCTAGGATCTCCTTTTAGATGACCAGTGATTTGTGCTGTCATGAAACTGTACTTTTTTCTATTGCAAACTGTTAATAAACTCTTCAATCAATCAATCAATCAATGAACAAGAAAACCAAGAAAGGTTTGAATTCAAAGCTTTGACTTACATGACATCTTTGTGGAATGTGTAGCTTTGCTGAGATGTGATGCTGATGCTTGCAACAGGACAGTTTCTCCTACAATCATTAACATTTCATGTTAGAATGTTGTCTTTAGACAATGTCAACCAAACACAACAATAAAATAATCATTTTCTTTTTTTAGTTGTTAAACCTTCCATGGAACCACACAGATTGTGAAACTTCAACAGACAAACAAAAGGATTGTAGTTTTTCCACAGTGTTGCGCTGCGAGGTGTTGAGAGCTTGTAGATCGGCTATTTTCAAATATGTTTGTTGTAGAGCTAAAAAAAAAAGAGCAGAGCAAGTACCACGTGATACAAAGTATGGACAAATTAAGTGGTTAAATGTCTGAAAAAACACATTAACATGAATCCAACCTAGACTGACGAGAGTGCTGTCAAACAAGTCTATGAAATCTATCTATGAAATCGATGAAAATCTGCAACACATTTTATACCACATGTCGAGGGGGTCCCTGCTTCATCTCTCTCTCAGCTAAGGGGTCCTTGGCCTGAAAACGTTGAAGACCCCTGAACTAGAGGATAAACCCTACAAACTAACTTCGTCAAAAATGGGGGATCAGAGGGAACAGAGATGTACACAACATGAAACCAACTTCATCTCTATTGACTCCACAGCAGTACAGCTACTGTATAGTAATGTCATCATCCAACTAACTTGAGGTCAAGCCTTTACGTGTCTGGTTAATCCTGCATATTTGGGATTCTACATACATCTACATAATCTACATATTCTACTCCAGTCATTCTCAACCCTTTGTATTTCTGGGACCCTCAGTTTGATATCCATCAGACCACAGATCCCCATTTGATACCATGCTTATCCCAGGGACCTCGGTCTACTGTAAAATCCTCAGTATTTTATTCTAACTCTGAGAAAAAATGCAACCAAATGAACCCATAGCTGTCACACGCAGACAGTGGAAGAATACTGTAAACCTATTAATGTAGGTCATTGTTACCCAGTGGAAAGTCAGTACACTCTGGACACTAAATCAAGTCAAGGACCTGAGAGTTCCAGCATGTGGTTTGATAAGAACTGACACATTACTAAATGTCTGCTTCTGAACAGAGTGGCTGGGAATATATCTAATGTAATCAGCTGTCGTTGTTTTAAAACTATGTTGTAGGGTTGTTTTTCTGGTTTAAAGGGAGTTTAAAATTTGCCATGAGATGTTCAGCTAAATGACATGATCAAAAATAGTTTTGTTTGTATGTTCATCTTCGTCTGTCTAAAGGTGTTTGTGTCGAGACCAGCATTCATTGTCCCCTGATGACTGATCTGACAACACAAAATGTCAGGCAATGTAAAATAACCATCTTTTTAAAGTTGTATATAGTTTATTTTATTTTCACTTTCTTAATGCGAGTGTCTGCCAATCTGTCTTTGGATCTTTCCACATAATTGTGCTGCAGATATTTAATGTCAGGTAAATGATTGACAATATTTGCAAGAAAAATAACCTCTCTCTCTCTCTCTCTCTGCAGTACAGGTACATACTGTACTGTACAGAAGTCAAGATATTATGGTGTTACATACAGTGGTCAGGCTGGGGATGGCTGTGTTGTCACAGAGTTTGAACTCGGTGACAGAGAGTACAGGAGCGTGCTGAGCACACAGCTATGAGGGAGTCCAATAATGCAGTCAGTCAAAATGCTGGCAAGTGGCAACCCATTTGGTAAAAAATAAAATAAATACAGTGTAAATATGTAAGCATGGGTCATATATATGGGGGTATTCATGGTGCTAATAGCTTCCATACAGATCACGTTCAACCCAGAGTAAAGTCAAACAAAGGGTCAAACTCGTTTTCCTGCTATACCACCAAAATGTGGAACGCCTTACCGAAGGCCTTAAAGGAGTGTAGACTGGTAAAAACAAACCTAACCCAGCCAACCTAGCCCAGCCCCTACCCTGACCCTTCTTTGTAATTATACTGTATATATTTTTTGCACTGTTATTTTCCTTTTTTTTCTTTCTTTCTGACTATATCTACTGCATAGTACTGTGTTCTATCCGTCTGTGATTCAATGTTATACAGTATGAGCCAAGTGCTTACTAGGAACTCCTTTTAGTTGACCTTGTACCAGTTAACTGTACTGTCATGAAACTGTAAAATTTCCTATGCAAACTTCTAATAAAGTCTTCAATCAATCAAACCATGGACACAATGTACATACTGTACAGTACATACATGCACACTAACATGAAAACATAAACACACACATTATGGACATTCCACAAGTATGGAAAGGATATTTCTCTCTTTTAAAGACCCCATGTAGAATTAGATAATAGACATACCTTTTATAGAGCTGAAGTACCTTGGGCAGGGTGTTTTAATTGTGGTGTATATTTATGCATT